>NW_028283196.1:0-57043 GCF_059441175.1 Urocampus carinirostris
TCCGAAAAAAGCAATCATTTAATAATGACAATAACTTTGGAACCATGCATGCTAGAATCATAATTCTTGCTTTTCTAGGTTGGAAATCTTCTGAATTTTCTATATTTAGTGCAGATTTGGTGAAAAAAGCTCAAGTTTTTGAGTTATGCAAGTTTTCATAAAAGTGTGACTTGCAGGCTGGAAAGCCCATTTTTGCACTTCTCTGAGCCTAAAACGTCCGAAAAAGCAATCATTTAATAATGACAATAACTTTTGAACCATGCATGCTAGAATCATAAATCTTGCTTTCCTGGGTTGGAAATCTTCTGAATTTTCTATATTTAGTGCAGATTTGGTGAAAAAAGCTCAACTTTTTGAGTTATGCAAGTTTTCATAAAAGTGTGACTTGCAGGCTGGAAAGCCATTTTTAAGCTTATCTGCGCCTGAAACGTCCGAAAAAGCAATCATTTAATAATGACAATAACTTTGGAACCATGCATGCTAGAATCATAATTCTTGCTTTTCTAGGTTGGAAATCTTCTGAATTTTCTATATTTAGTGCAGATTTGGTGAAAAAAGCTCAAGTTTTTGAGTTATGCAAGTTTTCATAAAAGTGTGACTTGCAGGCTGGAAAGCCCATTTTTGCACTTCTCTGAGCCTAAAACGTCCGAAAAAGCAATCATTTAATAATGACAATAACTTTTGAACCATGCATGCTAGAATCATAAATCTTGCTTTCCTGGGTTGGAAATCTTCTGAATTTTCTATATTTAGTGCAGATTTGGTGAAAAAAGCTCAACTTTTTGAGTTATGCAAGTTTTCATAAAAGTGTGACTTGCAGGCTGGAAAGCCCATTTTTAAGCTTATCTGCGCCTGAAACGTCCGAAAAAGCAATCATTTAATAATGACAATAACTTTTGAACCATGCATGCTAGAATCATAATTCTTGCTTTCCTGGGTTGGAAATCTTCTGAATTTTCTATATTTAGTGCAGATTTGGTGAAAAAAGCTCAAGTTTTTGAGTTATGCAAGTTTTCATAAAAGTGTGACTTGCAGGCTGGAAAGCCCATTTTTGCACTTCTCTGAGCCTAAAACGTCCGAAAAAAGCAATCATTTAATAATGACAATAACTTTTGAACCATGCATGCTAGAATCATAAATCTTGCTTTCCTGGGTTGGAAATCTTCTGAATTTTCTATATTTAGTGCAGATTTGGTGAAAAAAAGCTCAACTTTTTGAGTTATGCAAGTTTTCATAAAAGTGTGACTTGCAGGCTGGAAAGCCCATTTTTAAGCTTATCTGCGCCTGAAACGTCCGAAAAAGCAATCATTTAATAATGACAATAACTTTGGAACCATGCATGCTAGAATCATAATTCTTGCTTTTCTAGGTTGGAAATCTTCTGAATTTTCTATATTTAGTGCAGATTTGGTGAAAAAAGCTCAAGTTTTTGAGTTATGCAAGTTTTCATAAAAGTGTGACTTGCAGGCTGGAAAGCCCATTTTTGCACTTCTCTGAGCCTAAAACGTCCGAAAAAGCAATCATTTAATAATGACAATAACTTTTGAACCATGCATGCTAGAATCATAAATCTTGCTTTCCTGGGTTGGAAATCTTCTGAATTTTCTATATTTAGTGCAGATTTGGTGAAAAAAAGCTCAACTTTTTGAGTTATGCAAGTTTTCATAAAAGTGTGACTTGCAGGCTGGAAAGCCCATTTTTAAGCTTATCTGCGCCTGAAACGTCCGAAAAAGCAATCATTTAATAATGACAATAACTTTTGAACCATGCATGCTAGAATCATAATTCTTGCTTTCCTGGGTTGGAAATCTTCTGAATTTTCTATATTTAGTGCAGATTTGGTGAAAAAAGCTCAACTTTTTGAGTTATGCAAGTTTTCATAAAAGTGTGACTTGCAGGCTGGAAAGCCCATTTTTGCACTTCTCTGAGCCTAAAACGTCCGAAAAAGCAATCATTTAATAATGACAATAACTTTTGAACCATGCATGCTAGAATCATAAATCTTGCTTTCCTGGGTTGGAAATCTTCTGAATTTTCTATATTTAGTGCAGATTTGGTGAAAAAAGCTCAACTTTTTGAGTTATGCAAGTTTTCATAAAAGTGTGACTTGCAGGCTGGAAAGCCCATTTTTAAGCTTATCTGCGCCTGAAACGTCCGAAAAAGCAATCATTTAATAATGACAATAACTTTTGAACCGTGCATGCTAGAATCATAATTCTTGCTTTCCTGGGTTGGAAATCTTCTGAATTTTCTATATTTAGTGCAGATTTGGTGAAAAAAGCTCAAGTTTTTGAGTTATGCAAGTTTTCATAAAAGTGTGACTTGCAGGCTGGAAAGCCATTTTTGCACTTCTCTGAGCCTAAAACGTCCGAAAAAGCAATCATTTAATAATGACAATAACTTTTGAACCATGCATGCTAGAATCATAAATCTTGCTTTCCTGGGTTGGAAATCTTCTGAATTTTCTATATTTAGTGCAGATTTGGTGAAAAAAGCTCAACTTTTTGAGTTATGCAAGTTTTCATAAAAGTGTGACTTGCAGGCTGGAAAGCCCATTTTTAAGCTTATCTGCGCCTGAAACGTCCGAAAAAGCAATCATTTAATAATGACAATAACTTTTGAACCATGCATGCTAGAATCATAATTCTTGCTTTCCTGGGTTGGAAATCTTCTGAATTTTCTATATTTAGTGCAGATTTGGTGAAAAAAGCTCAACTTTTTGAGTTATGCAAGTTTTCATAAAAGTGTGACTTGCAGGCTGGAAAGCCCATTTTTAAGCTTATCTGCGCCTGAAACGTCCGAAAAAGCAATCATTTAATAATGACAATAACTTTGGAACCATGCATGCTAGAATCATAATTCTTGCTTTTCTAGGTTGGAAATCTTCTGAATTTTCTATATTTAGTGCAGATTTGGTGAAAAAAGCTCAAGTTTTTGAGTTATGCAAGTTTTCATAAAAGTGTGACTTGCAGGCTGGAAAGCCCATTTTTGCACTTCTCTGAGCCTAAAACGTCCGAAAAAGCAATCATTTAATAATGACAATAACTTTTGAACCATGCATGCTAGAATCATAAATCTTGCTTTCCTGGGTTGGAAATCTTCTGAATTTTCTATATTTAGTGCAGATTTGGTGAAAAAAGCTCAACTTTTTGAGTTATGCAAGTTTTCATAAAAGTGTGACTTGCAGGCTGGAAAGCCCATTTTTAAGCTTATCTGCGCCTGAAACGTCCGAAAAAGCAATCATTTAATAATGACAATAACTTTTGAACCATGCATGCTAGAATCATAATTCTTGCTTTCCTGGGTTGGAAATCTTCTGAATTTCTATATTTAGTGCAGATTTGGTGAAAAAAGCTCAAGTTTTTGAGTTATGCAAGTTTTCATAAAAGTGTGACTTGCAGGCTGGAAAGCCCATTTTTGCACTTCTCTGAGCCTAAAACGTCCGAAAAAGCAATCATTTAATAATGACAATAACTTTTGAACCATGCATGCTAGAATCATAAATCTTGCTTTCCTGGGTTGGAAATCTTCTGAATTTTCTATATTTAGTGCAGATTTGGTGAAAAAAGCTCAACTTTTTGAGTTATGCAAGTTTTCATAAAAGTGTGACTTGCAGGCTGGAAAGCCCATTTTTAAGCTTATCTGCGCCTGAAACGTCCGAAAAAGCAATCATTTAATAATGACAATAACTTTTGAACCATGCATGCTAGAATCATAATTCTTGCTTTCCTGGGTTGGAAATCTTCTGAATTTTCTATATTTAGTGCAGATTTGGTGAAAAAAGCTCAACTTTTTGAGTTATGCAAGTTTTCATAAAAGTGTGACTTGCAGGCTGGAAAGCCCATTTTTAAGCTTATCTGCGCCTGAAACGTCCGAAAAAGCAATCATTTAATAATGACAATAACTTTGGAACCATGCATGCTAGAATCATAATTCTTGCTTTTCTAGGTTGGAAATCTTCTGAATTTTCTATATTTAGTGCAGATTTGGTGAAAAAAGCTCAAGTTTTTGAGTTATGCAAGTTTTCATAAAAGTGTGACTTGCAGGCTGGAAAGCCCATTTTTGCACTTCTCTGAGCCTAAAACGTCCGAAAAAGCAATCATTTAATAATGACAATAACTTTTGAACCATGCATGCTAGAATCATAAATCTTGCTTTCCTGGGTTGGAAATCTTCTGAATTTTCTATATTTAGTGCAGATTTGGTGAAAAAAGCTCAACTTTTTGAGTTATGCAAGTTTTCATAAAAGTGTGACTTGCAGGCTGGAAAGCCCATTTTTAAGCTTATCTGCGCCTGAAACGTCCGAAAAAGCAATCATTTAATAATGACAATAACTTTTGAACCATGCATGCTAGAATCATAATTCTTGCTTTCCTGGGTTGGAAATCTTCTGAATTTTCTATATTTAGTGCAGATTTGGTGAAAAAAGCTCAACTTTTTGAGTTATGCAAGTTTTCATAAAAGTGTGACTTGCAGGCTGGAAAGCCCATTTTTAAGCTTATCTGCGCCTGAAACGTCCGAAAAAGCAATCATTTAATAATGACAATAACTTTGGAACCATGCATGCTAGAATCATAATTCTTGCTTTTCTAGGTTGGAAATCTTCTGAATTTTCTATATTTAGTGCAGATTTGGTGAAAAAAGCTCAAGTTTTTGAGTTATGCAAGTTTTCATAAAAGTGTGACTTGCAGGCTGGAAAGCCCATTTTTGCACTTCTCTGAGCCTAAAACGTCCGAAAAAGCAATCATTTAATAATGACAATAACTTTTGAACCATGCATGCTAGAATCATAATTCTTGCTTTCCTGGGTTGGAAATCTTCTGAATTTTCTATATTTAGTGCAGATTTGGTGAAAAAAGCTCAACTTTTTGAGTTATGCAAGTTTTCATAAAAGTGTGACTTGCAGGCTGGAAAGCCCATTTTTAAGCTTATCTGCGCCTGAAACGTCCGAAAAAGCAATCATTTAATAATGACAATAACTTTGGAACCATGCATGCTAGAATCATAATTCTTGCTTTTCTAGGTTGGAAATCTTCTGAATTTTCTATATTTAGTGCAGATTTGGTGAAAAAAGCTCAAGTTTTTGAGTTATGCAAGTTTTCATAAAAGTGTGACTTGCAGGCTGGAAAGCCCATTTTTGCACTTCTCTGAGCCTAAAACGTCCGAAAAAGCAATCATTTAATAATGACAATAACTTTGGAACCATGCATGCTAGAATCATAATTCTTGCTTTTCTAGGTTGGAAATCTTCTGAATTTTCTATATTTAGTGCAGAATTGGTGAAAAAAGCTCAAGTTTTTGAGTTATGCAAGTTTTCATAAAAGTGTGACTTGCAGGCTGGAAAGCCCATTTTTGCACTTCTCTGAGCCTAAAACGTCCGAAAAAGCAATCATTTAATAATGACAATAACTTTTGAACCATGCATGCTAGAATCATAAATCTTGCTTTCTGGGTTGGAAATCTTCTGAATTTTCTATATTTAGTGCAGATTTGGTGAAAAAAGCTCAACTTTTTGAGTTATGCAAGTTTTCATAAAAGTGTGACTTGCAGGCTGGAAAGCCCATTTTTAAGCTTATCTGCGCCTGAAACGTCCGAAAAAGCAATCATTTAATAATGACAATAACTTTTGAACCATGCATGCTAGAATCATAATTCTTGCTTTCCTGGGTTGGAAATCTTCTGAATTTTCTATATTTAGTGCAGATTTGGTGAAAAAAGCTCAACTTTTTGAGTTATGCAAGTTTTCATAAAAGTGTGACTTGCAGGCTGGAAAGCCCATTTTTGCACTTCTCTGACTCTAAAACGTCCGAAAAAAGCAATCATTTAATAATGACAATAACTTTTGAACCATGCATGCTAGAATCATAAATCTTGCTTTCCTGGGTTGGAAATCTTCTGAATTTTCTATATTTAGTGCAGATTTGGTGAAAAAAAGCTCAACTTTTTGAGTTATGCAAGTTTTCATAAAAGTGTGACTTGCAGGCTGGAAAGCCCATTTTTAAGCTTATCTGCGCCTGAAACGTCCGAAAAAGCAATCATTTAATAATGACAATAACTTTTGAACCATGCATGCTAGAATCATAAATCTTGCTTTCCTGGGTTGGAAATCTTCTGAATTTTCTATATTTAGTGCAGATTTGGTGAAAAAAGCTCAACTTTTTGAGTTATGCAAGTTTTCATAAAAGTGTGACTTGCAGGCTGGAAAGCCCATTTTTAAGCTTATCTGCGCCTGAAACGTCCGAAAAAGCAATCATTTAATAATGACAATAACTTTTGAACCATGCATGCTAGAATCATAATTCTTGCTTTCCTGGGTTGGAAATCTTCTGAATTTTCTATATTTAGTGCAGATTTGGTGAAAAAAGCTCAACTTTTTGAGTTATGCAAGTTTTCATAAAAGTGTGACTTGCAGGCTGGAAAGCCCATTTTTAAGCTTATCTGCGCCTGAAACGTCCGAAAAAGCAATCATTTAATAATGACAATAACTTTGGAACCATGCATGCTAGAATCATAATTCTTGCTTTTCTAGGTTGGAAATCTTCTGAATTTTCTATATTTAGTGCAGATTTGGTGAAAAAAGCTCAAGTTTTTGAGTTATGCAAGTTTTCATAAAAGTGTGACTTGCAGGCTGGAAAGCCCATTTTTGCACTTCTCTGAGCCTAAAACGTCCGAAAAAGCAATCATTTAATAATGACAATAACTTTTGAACCATGCATGCTAGAATCATAAATCTTGCTTTCCTGGGTTGGAAATCTTCTGAATTTTCTATATTTAGTGCAGATTTGGTGAAAAAAGCTCAACTTTTTGAGTTATGCAAGTTTTCATAAAAGTGTGACTTGCAGGCTGGAAAGCCCATTTTTAAGCTTATCTGCGCCTGAAACGTCCGAAAAAGCAATCATTTAATAATGACAATAACTTTTGAACCATGCATGCTAGAATCATAATTCTTGCTTTCCTGGGTTGGAAATCTTCTGAATTTTCTATATTTAGTGCAGATTTGGTGAAAAAAGCTCAACTTTTTGAGTTATGCAAGTTTTCATAAAAGTGTGACTTGCAGGGGGAAAGCCCATTTTTAAGCTTATCTGCGCCTGAAACGTCCGAAAAAGCAATCATTTAATAATGACAATAACTTTGGAACCATGCATGCTAGAATCATAATTCTTGCTTTTCTAGGTTGGAAATCTTCTGAATTTTCTATATTTAGTGCAGATTTGGTGAAAAAAGCTCAAGTTTTTGAGTTATGCAAGTTTTCATAAAAGTGTGACTTGCAGGCTGGAAAGCCCATTTTTGCACTTCTCTGAGCCTAAAACGTCCGAAAAAGCAATCATTTAATAATGACAATAACTTTTGAACCGTGCATGCTAGAATCATAAATCTTGCTTTCCTGGGTTGGAAATCTTCTGAATTTTCTATATTTAGTGCAGATTTGGTGAAAAAAGCTCAACTTTTTGAGTTATGCAAGTTTTCATAAAAGTGTGACTTGCAGGCTGGAAAGCCCATTTTTAAGCTTATCTGCGCCTGAAACGTCCGAAAAAGCAATCATTTAATAATGACAATAACTTTGGAACCATGCATGCTAGAATCATAATTCTTGCTTTTCTAGGTTGGAAATCTTCTGAATTTTCTATATTTAGTGCAGATTTGGTGAAAAAAGCTCAACTTTTTGAGTTATGCAAGTTTTCATAAAAGTGTGACTTGCAGGCTGGAAAGCCCATTTTTAAGCTTATCTGCGCCTGAAACGTCCGAAAAAGCAATCATTTAATAATGACAATAACTTTTGAACCATGCATGCTAGAATCATAATTCTTGCTTTCCTGGGTTGGAAATCTTCTGAATTTTCTATATTTAGTGCAAATTTGGTGAAAAAAGCTCAACTTTTTGAGTTATGCAAGTTTTCATAAAAGTGTGACTTGCAGGCTGGAAAGCCATTTTTGCACTTCTCTGACTCTAAAACGTCCGAAAAAGCAATCATTTAATAATGACAATAACTTTTGAACCATGCATGCTAGAATCATAAATCTTGCTTTCCTGGGTTGGAAATCTTCTGAATTTTCTATATTTAGTGCAGATTTGGTGAAAAAAGCTCAACTTTTTGAGTAATGCAAGTTTTCATAAAAGTGTGACTTGCAGGCTGGAAAGCCCATTTTTAAGCTTATCTGCGCCTGAAACGTCCGAAAAAGCAATCATTTAATAATGACAATAACTTTTGAACCATGCATGCTAGAATCATAAATCTTGCTTTCCTGGGTTGGAAATCTTCTGAATTTTCTATATTTAGTGCAGATTTGGTGAAAAAAAGCTCAACTTTTTGAGTTATGCAAGTTTTCATAAAAGTGTGACTTGCAGGCTGGAAAGCCCATTTTTAAGCTTATCTGCGCCTGAAACGTCCGAAAAAGCAATCATTTAATAATGACAATAACTTTTGAACCATGCATGCTAGAATCATAATTCTTGCTTTCCTGGGTTGGAAATCTTCTGAATTTTCTATATTTAGTGCAGATTTGGTGAAAAAAGCTCAACTTTTTGAGTTATGCAAGTTTTCATAAAAGTGTGACTTGCAGGCTGGAAAGCCCATTTTTAAGCTTATCTGCGCCTGAAACGTCCGAAAAAGCAATCATTTAATAATGACAATAACTTTTGAACCATGCATGCTAGAATCATAATTCTTGCTTTCCTGGGTTGGAAATCTTCTGAATTTTCTATATTTAGTGCAGATTTGGTGAAAAAAGCTCAAGTTTTTGAGTTATGCAAGTTTTCATAAAAGTGTGACTTGCAGGCTGGAAAGCCCATTTTTGCACTTCTCTGAGCCTAAAACGTCCGAAAAAGCAATCATTTAATAATGACAATAACTTTGAACCGTGCATGCTAGAATCATAAATCTTGCCTTTCCTGGGTTGGAAATCTTCTGAATTTTCTATATTTAGTGCAGATTTGGTGAAAAAAGCTCAACTTTTTGAGTTATGCAAGTTTTCATAAAAGTGTGACTTGCAGGCTGGAAAGCCCATTTTTAAGCTTATCTGCGCCTGAAACGTCCGAAAAAGCAATCATTTAATAATGACAATAACCTTGGAACCATGCATGCTAGAATCATAATTCTTGCTTTTCTAGGTTGGAAATCTTCTGAATTTTCTATATTTAGTGCAGATTTGGTGAAAAAAGCTCAGTTTTTGAGTTATGCAAGTTTTCATAAAAGTGTGACTTGCAGGCTGGAAAGCCCATTTTTGCACTTCTCTGAGCCTAAAACGTCCGAAAAAGCAATCATTTAATAATGACAATAACTTTTGAACCATGCATGCTAGAATCATAAATCTTGCTTTCCTGGGTTGGAAATCTTCTGAATTTTCTATATTTAGTGCAGATTTGGTGAAAAAAGCTCAACTTTTTGAGTTATGCAAGTTTTCATAAAAGTGTGACTTGCAGGCTGGAAAGCCCATTTTTAAGCTTATCTGCGCCTGAAACGTCCGAAAAAGCAATCATTTAATAATGACAATAACTTTTGAACCATGCATGCTAGAATCATAATTCTTGCTTTCCTGGGTTGGAAATCTTCTGAATTTTCTATATTTAGTGCAGATTTGGTGAAAAAAGCTCAACTTTTTGAGTTATGCAAGTTTTCATAAAAGTGTGACTTGCAGGCTGGAAAGCCCATTTTTGCACTTCTCTGACTCTAAAACGTCCGAAAAAGCAATCATTTAATAATGACAATAACTTTTGAACCATGCATGCTAGAATCATAAATCTTGCTTTCCTGGGTTGTAAATCTTCTGAATTTTCTATATTTAGTGCAGATTTGGTGAAAAAAGCTCAACTTTTTGAGTTATGCAAGTTTTCATAAAAGTGTGACTTGCAGGCTGGAAAGCCCATTTTTAAGCTTATCTGCGCCTGAAACGTCCGAAAAAGCAATCATTTAATAATGACAATAACTTTTGAACCATGCATGCTAGAATCATAAATCTTGCTTTCCTGGGTTGGAAATCTTCTGAATTTTCTATATTTAGTGCAGATTTGGTGAAAAAAGCTCAACTTTTTGAGTTATGCAAGTTTTCATAAAAGTGTGACTTGCAGGCTGGAAAGCCCATTTTTAAGCTTATCTGCGCCTGAAACGTCCGAAAAAGCAATCATTTAATAATGACAATAACCTTTGAACCATGCATGCTAGAATCATAATTCTTGCTTTCCTGGGTGGAAATCTTCTGAATTTCTATATTTAGTGCAGATTTGGTGAAAAAAGCTCAACTTTTTGAGTTATGCAAGTTTTCATAAAAGTGTGACTTGCCGGCTGGAAAGCCCATTTTTAAGCTTATCTGCGCCTGAAACGTCCGAAAAAGCAATCATTTAATAATGACAATAACTTTGGAACCATGCATGCTAGAATCATAATTCTTGCTTTTCTAGGTTGGAAATCTTCTGAATTTTCTATATTTAGTGCAGATTTGGTGAAAAAAGCTCAAGTTTTTGAGTTATGCAAGTTTTCATAAAAGTGTGACTTGCAGGCTGGAAAGCCCATTTTTGCACTTCTCTGAGCCTAAAACGTCCGAAAAAGCAATCATTTAATAATGACAATAACTTTTGAACCATGCATGCTAGAATCATAAATCTTGCTTTCCTGGGTTGGAAATCTTCTGAATTTTCTATATTTAGTGCAGATTTGGTGAAAAAAGCTCAACTTTTTGAGTTATGCAAGTTTTCATAAAAGTGTGACTTGCAGGCTGGAAAGCCCATTTTTAAGCTTATCTGCGCCTGAAACGTCCGAAAAAGCAATCATTTAATAATGACAATAACTTTTGAACCATGCATGCTAGAATCATAATTCTTGCTTTCCTGGGTTGGAAATCTTCTGAATTTTCTATATTTAGTGCAGATTTGGTGAAAAAAGCTCAACTTTTTGAGTTATGCAAGTTTTCATAAAAGTGTGACTTGCAGGGGAAAGCCCATTTTTAAGCTTATCTGCGCCTAAAACGTCCGAAAAAGCAATCATTTAATAATGACAATAACTTTGGAACCATGCATGCTAGAATCATAATTCTTGCTTTTCTAGGTTGGAAATCTTCTGCATTTTCTATATTTAGTGCAGATTTGGTGAAAAAAGCTCAAGTTTTTGAGTTATGCAAGTTTTCATAAAAGTGTGACTTGCAGGCTGGAAAGCCCATTTTTGCACTTCTCTGAGCCTAAAACGTCCGAAAAAGCAATCATTTAATAATGACAATAACTTTTGAACCATGCATGCTAGAATCATAAATCTTGCTTTCCTGGGTTGGAAATCTTCTGAATTTTCTATATTTAGTGCAGATTTGGTGAAAAAAGCTCAACTTTTTGAGTTATGCAAGTTTTCATAAAAGTGTGACTTGCAGGCTGGAAAGCCCATTTTTAAGCTTATCTGCGCCTGAAACGTCCGAAAAAGCAATCATTTAATAATGACAATAACTTTTGAACCATGCATGCTAGAATCATAATTCTTGCTTTCCTGGGTTGGAAATCTTCTGAATTATCTATATTTAGTGCAGATTTGGTGAAAAAAGCTCAACTTTTTGAGTTATGCAAGTTTTCATAAAAGTGTGACTTGCAGGCTGGAAAGCCCATTTTTAAGCTTATCTGCGCCTGAAACGTCCGAAAAAGCAATCATTTAATAATGACAATAACTTTGGAACCATGCATGCTAGAATCATAATTCTTGCTTTTCTAGGTTGGAAATCTTCTGAATTTTCTATATTTAGTGCAGATTTGGTGAAAAAAGCTCAAGTTTTTGAGTTATGCAAGTTTTCATAAAAGTGTGACTTGCCGGCTGGAAAGCCCATTTTTGCACTTCTCTGAGCCTAAAACGTCCGAAAAAGCAATCATTTAATAATGACAATAACTTTTGAACCATGCATGCTAGAATCATAAATCTTGCTTTCCTGGGTTGGAAATCTTCTGAATTTTCTATATTTAGTGCAGATTTGGTGAAAAAAGCTCAACTTTTTGAGTTATGCAAGTTTTCATAAAAGTGTGACTTGCAGGCTGGAAAGCCCATTTTTAAGCTTATCTGCGCCTGAAACGTCCGAAAAAGCAATCATTTAATAATGACAATAACTTTTGAACCATGCATGCTAGAATCATAATTCTTGCTTTCCTGGGTTGGAAATCTTCTGAATTTTCTATATTTTGTGCAGATTTGGTGAAAAAAGCTCAACTTTTTGAGTTATGCAAGTTTTCATAAAAGTGTGACTTGCAGGCTGGAAAGCCCATTTTTAAGCTTATCTGCGCCTGAAACGTCCGAAAAAGCAATCATTTAATAATGACAATAACTTTGGAACCATGCATGCTAGAATCATAATTCTTGCTTTTCTAGGTTGGAAATCTTCTGAATTTTCTATATTTAGTGCAGATTTGGTGAAAAAAGCTCAAGTTTTTGAGTTATGCAAGTTTTCATAAAAGTGTGACTTGCAGGCTGGAAAGCCCATTTTTGCACTTCTCTGAGCCTAAAACGTCCGAAAAAGCAATCATTTAATAATGACATTAACTTTTGAACCATGCATGCTAGAATCATAATTCTTGCTTTCCTGGGTTGGAAATCTTCTGAATTTTCTATATTTAGTGCAGATTTGGTGAAAAAAGCTCAACTTTTTGAGTTATGCAAGTTTTCATAAAAGTGTGACTTGCAGGCTGGAAAGCCCATTTTTTAAGCTTATCTGCGCCTGAAACGTCCGAAAAAGCAATCATTTAATAATGACAATAACTTTGGAACCATGCATGCTAGAATCATAATTCTTGCTTTTCTAGGTTGGAAATCTTCTGAATTTTCTATATTTAGTGCAGATTTGGTGAAAAAAGCTCAAGTTTTTGAGTTATGCAAGTTTTCATAAAAGTGTGACTTGCAGGCTGGAAAGCCCATTTTTGCACTTCTCTGAGCCTAAAACGTCCGAAAAAGCAATCATTTAATAATGACAATAACTTTTGAACCATGCATGCTAGAATCATAAATCTTGCTTTCCTGGGTTGGAAATCTTCTGAATTTTCTATATTTAGTGCAGATTTGGTGAAAAAAGCTCAACTTTTTGAGTTATGCAAGTTTTCATAAAAGTGTGACTTGCAGGCTGGAAAGCCCATTTTTAAGCTTATCTGCGCCTGAAACGTCCGAAAAAGCAATCATTTAATAAAGACAATAACTTTTGAACCATGCATGCTAGAATCATAATTCTTGCTTTCCTGGGTTGGAATCTTCTGAATTTTCTATATTTACTGCAGATTTGGTGAAAAAAGCTCAACTTTTTGAGTTATGCAAGTTTTCATAAAAGTGTGACTTGCAGGCTGGAAAGCCCATTTTTAAGCTTATCTGCGCCTGAAACGTCCGAAAAAGCAATCATTTAATAATGACAATAACTTTGGAACCATGCATGCTAGAATCATAATTCTTGCTTTTCTAGGTTGGAAATCTTCTGAATTTTCTATATTTAGTGCAGATTTGGTGAAAAAAGCTCAAGTTTTTGAGTTATGCAAGTTTTCATAAAAGTGTGACTTGCAGGCTGGAAAGCCCATTTTTGCACTTCTCTGAGCCTAAAACGTCCGAAAAAGCAATCATTTAATAATGACAATAACTTTTGAACCATGCATGCTAGAATCATAAATCTTGCTTTCCTGGGTTGGAAATCTTCTGAATTTTCTATATTTAGTGCAGATTTGGTGAAAAAAGCTCAACTTTTTGAGTTATGCAAGTTTTCATAAAAGTGTGACTTGCAGGCTGGAAAGCCCATTTTTTAAGCTTATCTGCGCCTGAAACGTCCGAAAAAGCAATCATTTAATAATGACAATAACTTTGGAACCATGCATGCTAGAATCATAATTCTTGCTTTTCTAGGTTGGAAATCTTCTGAATTTTGTATATTTAGTGCAGATTTGGTGAAAAAAGCTCAAGTTTTTGAGTTATGCAAGTTTTCATAAAAGTGTGACTTGCAGGCTGGAAAGCCCATTTTTGCACTTCTCTGAGCCTAAAACGTCCGAAAAAGCAATCATTTAATAATGACAATAACTTTTGAACCATGCATGCTAGAATCATAAATCTTGCTTTCCTGGGTTGGAAATCTTCTGAATTTTCTATATTTAGTGCAGATTTGGTGAAAAAAGCTCAACTTTTTGAGTTATGCAAGTTTTCATAAAAGTGTGACTTGCAGGCTGGAAAGCCCATTTTTAAGCTTATCTGCGCCTTAAACGTCCGAAAAAGCAATCATTTAATAAAGACAATAACTTTTGAACCATGCATGCTAGAATCATAATTCTTGCTTTCCTGGGTTGGAAATCTTCTGAATTTTCTATATTTAGTGCAGATTTGGTGAAAAAAGCTCAACTTTTTGAGTTATGCAAGTTTTCATAAAAGTGTGACTTGCAGGCTGGAAAGCCCATTTTTAAGCTTATCTGCGCCTGAAACGTCCGAAAAAGCAATCATTTAATAATGACAATAACTTTGGAACCATGCATGCTAGAATCATAATTCTTGCTTTTCTAGGTTGGAAATCTTCTGAATTTTCTATATTTAGTGCAGATTTGGTGAAAAAAGCTCAAGTTTTTGAGTTATGCAAGTTTTCATAAAAGTGTGACTTGCAGGCTGGAAAGCCCATTTTTGCACTTCTCTGAGCCTAAAACGTCCGAAAAAGCAATCATTTAATAATGACAATAACTTTTGAACCATGCATGCTAGAATCATAAATCTTGCTTTCCTGGGTTGGAAATCTTCTGAATTTTCTATATTTAGTGCAGATTTGGTGAAAAAAGCTCAACTTTTTGAGTTATGCAAGTTTTCATAAAAGTGTGACTTGCAGGCTGGAAAGCCCATTTTTAAGCTTATCTGCGCCTGAAACGTCCGAAAAAGCAATCATTTAATAATGACAATAACTTTGGAACCATGCATGCTAGAATCATAATTCTTGCTTTTCTAGGTTGGAAATCTTCTGAATTTTCTATATTTAGTGCAGATTTGGTGAAAAAAGCTCAAGTTTTTGAGTTATGCAAGTTTTCATAAAAGTGTGACTTGCAGGCTGGAAAGCCCATTTTTGCACTTCTCTGAGCCTAAAACGTCCGAAAAAGCAATCATTTAATAATGACAATAACTTTTGAACCATGCATGCTAGAATCATAAATCTTGCTTTCCTGGGTTGGAAATCTTCTGAATTTTCTATATTTAGTGCAGATTTGGTGAAAAAAGCTCAACTTTTTGAGTTATGCAAGTTTTCATAAAAGTGTGACTTGCAGGCTGGAAAGCCCATTTTTAAGCTTATCTGCGCCTGAAACGTCCGAAAAAGCAATCATTTAATAATGACAATAACTTTTGAACCATGCATGCTAGAATCATAATTCTTGCTTTCCTGGGTTGGAAATCTTCTGAATTTTCTATATTTAGTGCAGATTTGGTGAAAAAAGCTCAACTTTTTGAGTTATGCAAGTTTTCATAAAAGTGTGACTTGCAGGCTGGAAAGCCCATTTTTAAGCTTATCTGCGCCTGAAACGTCCGAAAAAGCAATCATTTAATAATGACAATAACTTTGGAACCATGCATGCTAGAATCATAATTCTTTCTTTTCTAGGTTGGAAATCTTCTGAATTTTCTATATTTAGTGCAGATTTGGTGAAAAAAGCTCAAGTTTTTGAGTTATGCAAGTTTTCATAAAAGTGTGACTTGCAGGCTGGAAAGCCCATTTTTGCACTTCTCTGAGCCTAAAACGTCCGAAAAAGCAATCATTTAATAATGACAATAACTTTTGAACCATGCATGCTAGAATCATAAATCTTGCTTTCCTGGGTTGGAAATCTTCTGAATTTTCTATATTTAGTGCAGATTTGGTGAAAAAAGCTCAACTTTTTGAGTTATGCAAGTTTTCATAAAAGTGTGACTTGCAGGCTGGAAAGCCCATTTTTAAGCTTATCTGCGCCTGAAACGTCCGAAAAAGCAATCATTTAATAATGACAATAACTTTTGAACCATGCATGCTAGAATCATAATTCTTGCTTTCCTGGGTTGGAAATCTTCTGAATTTTCTATATTTAGTGCAGATTTGGTGAAAAAAGCTCAACTTTTTGAGTTATGCAAGTTTTCATAAAAGTGTGACTTGCAGGCTGGAAAGCCCATTTTTAAGCTTATCTGCGCCTGAAACGTCCGAAAAAGCAATCATTTAATAATGACAATAACTTTTGAACCATGCATGCTAGAATCATAATTCTTGCTTTTCTAGGTTGGAAATCTTCTGAATTTTCTATATTTAGTGCAGATTTGGTGAAAAAAGCTCAAGTTTTTGAGTTATGCAAGTTTTCATAAAAGTGTGACTTGCAGGCTGGAAAGCCCATTTTTGCACTTCTCTGAGCCTAAAACGTCCGAAAAAGCAATCATTTAATAATGACAATAACTTTTGAACCATGCATGCTAGAATCATAATTCTTGCTTTCCTGGGTTGGAAATCTTCTGAATTTTCTATATTTAGTGCAGATTTGGTGAAAAAAGCTCAACTTTTTGAGTTATGCAAGTTTTCATAAAAGTGTGACTTGCAGGCTGGAAAGCCCATTTTTAAGCTTATCTGCGCCTGAAACGTCCGAAAAAGCAATCATTTAATAATGACAATAACTTTGGAACCATGCATGCTAGAATCATAATTCTTGCTTTTCTAGGTTGGAAATCTTCTGAATTTTCTATATTTAGTGCAGATTTGGTGAAAAAAGCTCAAGTTTTTGAGTTATGCAAGTTTTCATAAAAGTGTGACTTGCAGGCTGGAAAGCCCATTTTTAAGCTTATCTGCGCCTGAAACGTCCGAAAAAGCAATCATTTAATAATGACAATAACTTTTGAACCATGCATGCTAGAATCATAATTCTTGCTTTTCTAGGTTGGAAATCTTCTGAATTTTCTATATTTAGTGCAGATTTGGTGAAAAAAGCTCAAGTTTTTGAGTTATGCAAGTTTTCATAAAAGTGTGACTTGCAGGCTGGAAAGCCCATTTTTGCACTTCTCTGAGTCTAAAACGTCCGAAAAAGCAATCATTTAATAATGACAATAACTTTTGAACCATGCATGCTAGAATCATAAATCTTGCTTTCCTGGGTTGGAAATCTTCTGAATTTTCTATATTTAGTGCAGATTTGGTGAAAAAAGCTCAACTTTTTGAGTTATGCAAGTTTTCATAAAAGTGTGACTTGCAGGCTGGAAAGCCCATTTTTAAGCTTATCTGCGCCTGAAACGTCCGAAAAAGCAATCATTTAATAATGACAATAACTTTTGAACCATGCATGCTAGAATCATAATTCTTGCTTTCCTGGGTTGGAAATCTTCTGAATTTTCTATATTTAGTGCAGATTTGGTGAAAAAAGCTCAACTTTTTGAGTTATGCAAGTTTTCATAAAAGTGTGACTTGCAGGCTGGAAAGCCCATTTTTAAGCTTAATCTGCGCCTGAAACGTCCGAAAAAGCAATCATTTAATAATGACAATAACTTTGGAACCATGCATGCTAGAATCATAATTCTTGCTTTCCTGGGTTGGAAATCTTCTGAATTTTCTATATTTAGTGCAGATTTGGTGAAAAAAGCTCAA
Organism: Urocampus carinirostris; assembly: GCF_059441175.1. Taxonomy (NCBI): domain Eukaryota; kingdom Metazoa; phylum Chordata; class Actinopteri; order Syngnathiformes; family Syngnathidae; genus Urocampus; species Urocampus carinirostris. The sequence goes on from NW_028283196.1 coordinate 17,547, forward strand.
GTTTTTGAGTTATGCAAGTTTTCATAAAAGTGTGACTTGCAGGCTGGAAAGCCCATTTTTGCACTTCTCTGAGCCTAAAACGTCCGAAAAAGCAATCATTTAATAATGACAATAACTTTTGAACCATGCATGCTAGAATCATAAATCTTGCTTTCCTGGGTTGGAAATCTTCTGAATTTTCTATATTTAGTGCAGATTTGGTGAAAAAAGCTCAACTTTTTGAGTTATGCAAGTTTTCATAAAAGTGTGACTTGCAGGCTGGAAAGCCCATTTTTAAGCTTATCTGCGCCTGAAACGTCCGAAAAAGCAATCATTTAATAATGACAATAACTTTTGAACCATGCATGCTAGAATCATAATTCTTGCTTTCCTGGGTTGGAAATCTTCTGAATTTTCTATATTTAGTGCAGATTTGGTGAAAAAAGCTCAACTTTTTGAGTTATGCAAGTTTTCATAAAAGTGTGACTTGCAGGCTGGAAAGCCCATTTTTAAGCTTATCTGCGCCTGAAACGTCCGAAAAAGCAATCATTTAATAATGACAATAACTTTGGAACCATGCATGCTAGAATCATAATTCTTTCTTTTCTAGGTTGGAAATCTTCTGAATTTTCTATATTTAGTGCAGATTTGGTGAAAAAAGCTCAAGTTTTTGAGTTATGCAAGTTTTCATAAAAGTGTGACTTGCAGGCTGGAAAGCCCATTTTTAAGCTTATCTGCGCCTGAAACGTCCGAAAAAGCAATCATTTAATAATGACAATAACTTTTGAACCATGCATGCTAGAATCATAATTCTTGCTTTCCTGGGTTGGAAATCTTCTGAATTTTCTATATTTAGTGCAGATTTGGTGAAAAAAGCTCAACTTTTTGAGTTATGCAAGTTTTCATAAAAGTGTGACTTGCAGGCTGGAAAGCCCATTTTTAAGCTTATCTGCGCCTGAAACGTCCAAAAAAGCAATCATTTAATAATGACAATAACTTTGGAACCATGCATGCTAGAATCATAATTCTTGCTTTTCTAGGTTGGAAATCTTCTGAATTTTCTATATTTAGTGCAGATTTGGTGAAAAAAGCTCAAGTTTTTGAGTTATGCAAGTTTTCATAAAAGTGTGACTTGCAGGCTGGAAAGCCCATTTTTAAGCTTATCTGCGCCTGAAACGTCCGAAAAAGCAATCATTTAATAATGACAATAACTTTTGAACCATGCATGCTAGAATCATAATTTTTGCTTTTCTAGATTGGAAATCTTCTGAATTTTCTATATTTAGTGCAGATTTGGTGAAAAAAGCTCAAGTTTTTGAGTTATGCAAGTTTTCATAAAAGTGTGACTTGCAGGCTGGAAAGCCCATTTTTGCACTTCTCTGAGCCTAAAACGTCCGAAAAAGCAATCATTTAATAATGACAATAACTTTTGAACCATGCATGCTAGAATCATAAATCTTGCTTTCCTGGGTTGGAAATCTTCTGAATTTTCTATATTTAGTGCAGATTTGGTGAAAAAAGCTCAACTTTTTGAGTTATGCAAGTTTTCATAAAAGTGTGACTTGCAGGCTGGAAAGCCCATTTTTAAGCTTATCTGCGCCTGAAACGTCCGAAAAAGCAATCATTTAATAATGACAATAACTTTTGAACCATGCATGCTAGAATCATAATTCTTGCTTTCCTGGGTTGGAAATCTTCTGAATTTTCTATATTTAGTGCAGATTTGGTGAAAAAAGCTCAACTTTTTGAGTTATGCAAGTTTTCATAAAAGTGTGACTTGCAGGCTGGAAAGCCCATTTTTAAGCTTATCTGCGCCTGAAACGTCCGAAAAAGCAATCATTTAATAATGACAATAACTTTGGAACCATGCATGCTAGAATCATAATTCTTGCTTTCCTGGGTTGGAAATCTTCTGAATTTTCTATATTTAGTGCAGATTTGGTGAAAAAAGCTCAAGTTTTTGAGTTATGCAAGTTTTCATAAAAGTGTGACTTGCAGGCTGGAAAGCCCATTTTTGCACTTCTCTGAGCCTAAAACGTCCGAAAAAGCAATCATTTAATAATGACAATAACTTTTGAACCATGCATGCTAGAATCATAAATCTTGCTTTCCTGGGTTGGAAATCTTCTGAATTTTCTATATTTAGTGCAGATTTGGTGAAAAAAGCTCAACTTTTTGAGTTATGCAAGTTTTCATAAAAGTGTGACTTGCAGGCTGGAAAGCCCATTTTTAAGCTTATCTGCGCCTGAAACGTCCGAAAAAGCAATCATTTAATAATGACAATAACTTTTGAACCATGCATGCTAGAATCATAATTCTTGCTTTCCTGGGTTGGAAATCTTCTGAATTTTCTATATTTAGTGCAGATTTGGTGAAAAAAGCTCAACTTTTTGAGTTATGCAAGTTTTCATAAAAGTGTGACTTGCAGGCTGGAAAGCCCATTTTTAAGCTTATCTGCGCCTGAAACGTCCGAAAAAGCAATCATTTAATAATGACAATAACTTTGGAACCATGCATGCTAGAATCATAATTCTTTCTTTTCTAGGTTGGAAATCTTCTGAATTTTCTATATTTAGTGCAGATTTGGTGAAAAAAGCTCAAGTTTTTGAGTTATGCAAGTTTTCATAAAAGTGTGACTTGCAGGCTGGAAAGCCCATTTTTAAGCTTATCTGCGCCTGAAACGTCCGAAAAAGCAATCATTTAATAATGACAATAACTTTTGAACCATGCATGCTAGAATCATAATTCTTGCTTTCCTGGGTTGGAAATCTTCTGAATTTTCTATATTTAGTGCAGATTTGTTGAAAAAAGCTCAACTTTTTGAGTTATGCAAGTTTTCATAAAAGTGTGACTTGCAGGCTGGAAAGCCCATTTTTAAGCTTATCTGCGCCTGAAACGTCCAAAAAAGCAATCATTTAATAATGACAATAACTTTGGAACCATGCATGCTAGAATCATAATTCTTGCTTTTCTAGGTTGGAAATCTTCTGAATTTTCTATATTTAGTGCAGATTTGGTGAAAAAAGCTCAAGTTTTTGAGTTATGCAAGTTTTCATAAAAGTGTGACTTGCAGGCTGGAAAGCCCATTTTTAAGCTTATCTGCGCCTGAAACGTCCGAAAAAGCAATCATTTAATAATGACAATAACTTTTGAACCATGCATGCTAGAATCATAATTCTTGCTTTTCTAGGTTGGAAATCTTCTGAATTTTCTATATTTAGTGCAGATTTGGTGAAAAAAGCTCAAGTTTTTGAGTTATGCAAGTTTTCATAAAAGTGTGACTTGCAGGCTGGAAAGCCCATTTTTGCACTTCTCTGAGCCTAAAACGTCCGAAAAAGCAATCATTTAATAATGACAATAACTTTTGAACCCATGCATGCTAGAATCATAAATCTTGCTTTCCTGGGTTGGAAATCTTCTGAATTTTCTATATTTAGTGCAGATTTGGTGAAAAAAGCTCAACTTTTTGAGTTATGCAAGTTTTCATAAAAGTGTGACTTGCAGGCTGGAAAGCCCATTTTTAAGCTTATCTGCGCCTGAAACTCCGAAAAAGCAATCATTTAATAATGACAATAACTTTTGAACCATGCATGCTAGAATCATAATTCTTGCTTTCCTGGGTTGGAAATCTTCTGAATTTTCTATATTTAGTGCAGATTTGGTGAAAAAAGCTCAACTTTTTGAGTTATGCAAGTTTTCATAAAAGTGTGACTTGCAGGCTGGAAAGCCCATTTTTAAGCTTATCTGCGCCTGAAACGTCCGAAAAAGCAATCATTTAATAATGACAATAACTTTTGAACCATGCATGCTAGAATCATAATTCTTGCTTTCCTGGGTTGGAAATCTTCTGAATTTTCTATATTTAGTGCAGATTTGGTGAAAAAAGCTCAACTTTTTGAGTTTTGCAAGTTTTCATAAAAGTGTGACTTGCAGGCTGGAAAGCCCATTTTTAAGCTTATCTGCGCCTGAAACGTCCGAAAAAGCAATCATTTAATAATGACAATAACTTTGGAACCATGCATGCTAGAATCATAATTCTTGCTTTTCTAGGTTGGAAATCTTCTGAATTTTCTATATTTAGTGCAGATTTGGTGAAAAAAGCTCAAGTTTTTGAGTTATGCAAGTTTTCATAAAAGTGTGACTTGCAGGCTGGAAAGCCCATTTTTGCACTTCTCTGAGCCTAAAACGTCCGAAAAAGCAATCATTTAATAATGACAATAACTTTTGAACCATGCATGCTAGAATCATAAATCTTGCTTTCCTGGGTTGGAAATCTTCTGAATTTTCTATATTTAGTGCAGATTTGGTGAAAAAAGCTCAACTTTTTGAGTTATGCAAGTTTTCATAAAAGTGTGACTTGCAGGCTGGAAAGCCCATTTTTAAGCTTATCTGCGCCTGAAACGTCCGAAAAAGCAATCATTTAATAATGACAATAACTTTTGAACCATGCATGCTAGAATCATAATTCTTGTTCTCCTGGGTTGGAAATCTTCTGAATTTTCTATATTTAGTGCAGATTTGGTGAAAAAAGCTCAAGTTTTTGAGTTATGCAAGTTTTCATAAAAGTGTGACTTGCAGGCTGGAAAGCCCATTTTTGCACTTCTCTGAGCCTAAAACGTCCGAAAAAGCAATCATTTAATAATGACAATAACTTTTGAACCATGCATGCTAGAATCATAATTCTTGCTTTTCTAGGTTGGAAATCTTCTGAATTTTCTATATTTAGTGCAGATTTGGTGAAAAAAGCTCAAGTTTTTGAGTTATGCAAGTTTTCATAAAAGTGTGACTTGCAGGCTGGAAAGCCCATTTTTGCACTTCTCTGAGCCTAAAACGTCCGAAAAAGCAATCATTTAATAATGACAATAACTTTTGAACCATGCATGCTAGAATCATAAATCTTGCTTTCCTGGGTTGGAAATCTTCTGAATTTTCTATATTTAGTGCAGATTTGGTGAAAAAAGCTCAACTTTTTGAGTTATGCAAGTTTTCATAAAAGTGTGACTTGCAGGCTGGAAAGCCCATTTTTAAGCTTATCTGCGCCTGAAACGTCCGAAAAAGCAATCATTTAATAATGACAATAACTTTTGAACCATGCATGCTAGAATCATAATTCTTGCTTTCCTGGGTTGGAAATCTTCTGAATTTTCTATATTTAGTGCAGATTTGGTGAAAAAAGCTCAACTTTTTGAGTTATGCAAGTTTTCATAAAAGTGTGACTTGCAGGCTGGAAAGCCCATTTTTAAGCTTATCTGCGCCTGAAACGTCCGAAAAAGCAATCATTTAATAATGACAATAACTTTGGAACCATGCATGCTAGAATCATAATTCTTGCTTTTCTAGGTTGGAAATCTTCTGAATTTTCTATATTTAGTGCAGATTTGGTGAAAAAAGCTCAAGTTTTTGAGTTATGCAAGTTTTCATAAAAGTGTGACTTGCAGGCTGGAAAGCCCATTTTTGCACTTCTCTGAGCCTAAAACGTCCGAAAAAGCAATCATTTAATAATGACAATAACTTTTGAACCATGCATGCTAGAATCATAAATCTTGCTTTCCTGGGTTGGAAATCTTCTGAATTTTCTATATTTAGTGCAGATTTGGTGAAAAAAGCTCAACTTTTTGAGTTATGCAAGTTTTTATAAAAGAGTGACTTGCAGGCTGGAAAGCCCATTTTTAAGCTTATCTGCGCCTGAAACGTCCGAAAAAGCAATCATTTAATAATGACAATAACTTTTGAACCATGCATGCTAGAATCATAATTCTTGCTTTCCTGGGTTGGAAATCTTCTGAATTTTCTATATTTAGTGCAGATTTGGTGAAAAAAGCTCAAGTTTTTGAGTTATGCAAGTTTTCATAAAAGTGTGACTTGCAGGCTGGAAAGCCCATTTTTGCACTTCTCTGAGCCTAAAACGTCCGAAAAAGCAATCATTTAATAATGACAATAACTTTTGAACCATGCATGCTAGAATCATAAATCTTGCTTTCCTGGGTTGGAAATCTTCTGAATTTTCTATATTTAGTGCAGATTTGGTGAAAAAAGCTCAACTTTTTGAGTTATGCAAGTTTTCATAAAAGTGTGACTTGCAGGCTGGAAAGCCCATTTTTAAGCTTATCTGCGCCTGAAACGTCCGAAAAAGCAATCATTTAATAATGACAATAACTTTTGAACCATGCATGCTAGAATCATAATTCTTGCTTTCCTGGGTTGGAAATCTTCTGAATTTTCTATATTTAGTGCAGATTTGGTGAAAAAAGCTCAACTTTTTGAGTTATGCAAGTTTTCATAAAAGTGTGACTTGCAGGCTGGAAAGCCCATTTTTAAGCTTATCTGCGCCTGAAACGTCCGAAAAAGCAATCATTTAATAATGACAATAACTTTGGAACCATGCATGCTAGAATCATAATTCTTGCTTTTCTAGGTTGGAAATCTTCTGAATTTTCTATATTTAGTGCAGATTTGGTGAAAAAAGCTCAAGTTTTTGAGTTATGCAAGTTTTCATAAAAGTGTGACTTGCAGGCTGGAAAGCCCATTTTTGCACTTCTCTGAGCCTAAAACGTCCGAAAAAGCAATCATTTAATAATGACAATAACTTTTGAACCATGCATGCTAGAATCATAAATCTTGCTTTCCTGGGTTGGAAATCTTCTGAATTTTCTATATTTAGTGCAGATTTGGTGAAAAAAGCTCAACTTTTTGAGTTATGCAAGTTTTCATAAAAGTGTGACTTGCAGGCTCAAAAGCTCTCTTTTACGCGTATCTGCGCCTGAAACGTCCGAAAAAGCAATCATTTAATAATGACAATAACTTTTGAACCATGCATGCTAGAATCATAATTCTTGCTTTCCTGGGTTGGAAATCTTCTGAATTTTCTATATTTAGTGCAGATTTGGTGAAAAAAGCTCAACTTTTTGAGTTATGCAAGTTTTCATAAAAGTGTGACTTGCAGGCTGGAAAGCCCATTTTTAAGCTTATCTGCGCCTGAAACGTCCGAAAAAGCAATCATTTAATAATGACAATAACTTTTGAACCATGCATGCTAGAATCATAATTCTTGCTTTCCTGGGTTGGAAATCTTCTGAATTTTCTATATTTAGTGCAGATTTGGTGAATAAAGCTCAAGTTTTTGAGTTATGCAAGTTTTCATAAAAGTGTGACTTGCAGGCTGGAAAGCCCATTTTTGCACTTCTCTGAGCCTAAAACGTCCGAAAAAGCAATCATTTAATAATGACAATAACTTTTGAACCATGCATGCTAGAATCATAAATCTTGCTTTCCTGGGTTGGAAATCTTCTGAATTTTCTATATTTAGTGCAGATTTGGTGAAAAAAGCTCAACTTTTTGAGTTATGCAAGTTTTCATAAAAGTGTGACTTGCAGGCTGGAAAGCCCATTTTTGCACTTCTCTGAGCCTAAAACGTCCGAAAAAGCAATCATTTAATAATGACAATAACTTTTGAACCATGCATGCTAGAATCATAAATCTTGCTTTCCTGGGTTGGAAATCTTCTGAATTTTCTATATTTAGTGCAGATTTGGTGAAAAAAGCTCAACTTTTTGAGTTATGCAAGTTTTCATAAAAGTGTGACTTGCAGGCTGGAAAGCCCATTTTAAGCTTATCTGCGCCTGAAACGTCCGAAAAAGCAATCATTTAATAATGACAATAACTTTTGAACCATGCATGCTAGAATCATAATTCTTGCTTTCCTGGGTTGGAAATCTTCTGAATTTTCTATATTTAGTGCAGATTTGGTGAAAAAAGCTCAACTTTTTGAGTTATGCAAGTTTTCATAAAAGTGTGACTTGCAGGCTGGAAAGCCCATTTTTAAGCTTATCTGCGCCTGAAACGTCCGAAAAAGCAATCATTTAATAATGACAATAACTTTTGAACCATGCATGCTAGAATCATAATTCTTGCTTTCCTGGGTTGGAAATCTTCTGAATTTTCTATATTTAGTGCAGATTTGGTGAAAAAAGCTCAACTTTTTGAGTTATGCAAGTTTTCATAAAAGTGTGACTTGCAGGCTGGAAAGCCCATTTTTAAGCTTATCTGCGCCTGAAACGTCCGAAAAAGCAATCATTTAATAATGACAATAACTTTGGAACCATGCATGCTAGAATCATAATTCTTGCTTTTCTAGGTTGGAAATCTTCTGAATTTTCTATATTTAGTGCAGATTTGGTGAAAAAAGCTCAAGTTTTTGAGTTATGCAAGTTTTCATAAAAGTGTGACTTGCAGGCTGGAAAGCCCATTTTTGCACTTCTCTGAGCCTAAAACGTCCGAAAAAGCAATCATTTAATAATGACAATAACTTTTGAACCATGCATGCTAGAATCATAAATCTTGCTTTCCTGGGTTGGAAATCTTCTGAATTTTCTATATTTAGTGCAGATTTGGTGAAAAAAGCTCAACTTTTTGAGTTATGCAAGTTTTCATAAAAGTGTGACTTGCAGGCTGGAAAGCCCATTTTTAAGCTTATCTGCGCCTGAAACGTCCGAAAAAGCAATCATTTAATAATGACAATAACTTTTGAACCATGCATGCTAGAATCATAATTCTTGCTTTCCTGGGTTGGAAATCTTCTGAATTTTCTATATTTAGTGCAGATTTGGTGAAAAAAGCTCAACTTTTTGAGTTATGCAAGTTTTCATAAAAGTGTGACTTGCAGGCTGGAAAGCCCATTTTTAAGCTTATCTGCGCCTGAAACGTCCGAAAAAGCAATCATTTAATAATGACAATAACTTTGGAACCATGCATGCTAGAATCATAATTCTTGCTTTTCTAGGTTGGAAATCTTCTGAATTTTCTATATTTAGTGCAGATTTGGTGAAAAAAGCTCAACTTTTCGAGTTATGCAAGTTTTCATAAAAGTGTGACTTGCAGGCTGGAAAGCCCATTTTTAAGCTTATCTGCGCCTGAAACGTCCGAAAAAGCAATCATTTAATAATGACAATAACTTTGGAACCATGCATGCTAGAATCATAATTCTTGCTTTTCTAGGTTGGAAATCTTCTGAATTTTCTATATTTAGTGCAGATTTGGTGAAAAAAGCTCAAGTTTTTGAGTTATGCAAGTTTTCATAAAAGTGTGACTTGCAGGCTGGAAAGCCCATTTTTGCACTTCTCTGAGCCTAAAACGTCCGAAAAAGCAATCATTTAATAATGACAATAACTTTTGAACCATGCATGCTAGAATCATAAATCTTGCTTTCCTGGGTTGGAAATCTTCTGAATTTTCTATATTTAGTGCAGATTTGGTGAAAAAAGCTCAAGTTTTTGAGTTATGCAAGTTTTCATAAAAGTGTGACTTGCAGGCTGGAAAGCCCATTTTTGCACTTCTCTGAGCCTAAACGTCCGAAAAAGCAATCATTTAATAATGACAATAACTTTTGAACCATGCATGCTAGAATCATAATTCTTGCTTTCCTGGGTTGGAAATCTTCTGAATTTTCTATATTTAGTGCAGATTTGGTGAAAAAAGCTCAACTTTTCGAGTTATGCAAGTTTTCATAAAAGTGTGACTTGCAGGCTGGAAAGCCCATTTTTAAGCTTATCTGCGCCTGAAACGTCCGAAAAAGCAATCATTTAATAATGACAATAACTTTGGAACCATGCATGCTAGAATCATAATTCTTGCTTTTCTAGGTTGGAAATCTTCTGAATTTTCTATATTTAGTGCAGATTTGGTGAAAAAAGCTCAAGTTTTTGAGTTATGCAAGTTTTCATAAAAGTGTGACTTGCAGGCTGGAAAGCCCATTTTTGCACTTCTCTGAGCCTAAAACGTCCGAAAAAGCAATCATTTAATAATGACAATAACTTTTGAACCATGCATGCTAGAATCATAAATCTTGCTTTCCTGGGTTGGAAATCTTCTGAATTTTCTATATTTAGTGCAGATTTGGTGAAAAAAGCTCAAGTTTTTGAGTTATGCAAGTTTTCATAAAAGTGTGACTTGCAGGCTGGAAAGCCCATTTTTGCACTTCTCTGAGCCTAAACGTCCGAAAAAGCAATCATTTAATAATGACAATAACTTTTGAACCATGCATGCTAGAATCATAATTCTTGCTTTCCTGGGTTGGAAATCTTCTGAATTTTCTATATTTAGTGCAGATTTGGTGAAAAAAGCTCAAGTTTTTGAGTTATGCAAGTTTTCATAAAAGTGTGACTTGCAGGCTGGAAAGCCCATTTTTGCACTTCTCTGAGCCTAAACGTCCGAAAAAGCAATCATTTAATAATGACAATAACTTTTGAACCATGCATGCTAGAATCATAATTCTTGCTTTCCTGGGTTGGAAATCTTCTGAATTTTCTATATTTAGTGCAGATTTGGTGAAAAAAGCTCAACTTTTTGAGTTATGCAAGTTTTCATAAAAGTGTGACTTGCAGGCTGGAAAGCCCATTTTTAAGCTTATCTGCGCCTGAAACGTCCGAAAAAGCAATCATTTAATAATGACAATAACTTTGGAACCATGCATGCTAGAATCATAATTCTTGCTTTTCTAGGTTGGAAATCTTCTGAATTTTCTATATTTAGTGCAGATTTGGTGAAAAAAGCTCAAGTTTTTGAGTTATGCAAGTTTTCATAAAAGTGTGACTTGCAGGCTGGAAAGCCCATTTTTAAGCTTATCTGCGCCTGAAACGTCCGAAAAAGCAATCATTTAATAATGACAATAACTTTGGAACCATGCATGCTAGAATCATAATTCTTGCTTTTCTAGGTTGGAAATCTTCTGAATTTTCTATATTTAGTGCAGATTTGGTGAAAAAAGCTCAAGTTTTTGAGTTATGCAAGTTTTCATAAAAGTGTGACTTGCAGGCTGGAAAGCCCATTTTTGCACTTCTCTGAGCCTAAAACGTCCGAAAAAGCAATCATTTAATAATGACAATAACTTTTGAACCATGCATGCTAGAATCATAAATCTTGCTTTCCTGGGTTGGAAATCTTCTGAATTTTCTATATTTAGTGCAGATTTGGTGAAAAAAGCTCAAGTTTTTGAGTTATGCAAGTTTTCATAAAAGTGTGACTTGCAGGCTTGAAAGCCCATTTTTGCACTTCTCTGAGCCTAAAACGTCCGAAAAAGCAATCATTTAATAATGACAATAACTTTTGAACCATGCATGCTAGAATCATAAATCTTGCTTTCCTGGGTTGGAAATCTTCTGAATTTTCTATATTCAGTGCAGATTTGGTGAAAAAAGCTCAACTTTTTGAGTTATGCAAGTTTTCATAAAAGTGTGACTTGCAGGCTGGAAAGCCCATTTTTAAGCTTATCTGCGCCTGAAACGTCCGAAAAAGCAATCATTTAATAATGACAATAACTTTGGAACCATGCATGCTAGAATCATAATTCTTGCTTTTCTAGGTTGGAAATCTTCTGAATTTTCTATATTTAGTGCAGATTTGGTGAAAAAAGCTCAAGTTTTTGAGTTATGCAAGTTTTCATAAAAGTGTGACTTGCAGGCTTGAAAGCCCATTTTTGCACTTCTCTGAGCCTAAAACGTCCGAAAAAGCAATCATTTAATAATGACAATAACTTTTGAACCATGCATGCTAGAATCATAAATCTTGCTTTCCTGGGTTGGAAATCTTCTGAATTTTCTATATTCAGTGCAGATTTGGTGAAAAAAGCTCAACTTTTTGAGTTATGCAAGTTTTCATAAAAGTGTGACTTGCAGGCTGGAAAGCCCATTTTTAAGCTTATCTGCGCCTGAAACGTCCGAAAAAGCAATCATTTAATAATGACAATAACTTTGGAACCATGCATGCTAGAATCATAATTCTTGCTTTTCTAGGTTGGAAATCTTCTGAATTTTCTATATTTAGTGCAGATTTGGTGAAAAAAGCTCAAGTTTTTGAGTTATGCAAGTTTTCATAAAAGTGTGACTTGCAGGCTGGAAAGCCCATTTTTGCACTTCTCTGAGCCTAAAACGTCCGAAAAAGCAATCATTTAATAATGACAATAACTTTTGAACCATGCATGCTAGAATCATAAATCTTGCTTTCCTGGGTTGGAAATCTTCTGAATTTTCTATATTTAGTGCAGATTTGGTGAAAAAAGCTCAACTTTTTGAGTTATGCAAGTTTTCATAAAAGTGTGACTTGCAGGCTGGAAAGCCCATTTTTAAGCTTATCTGCGCCTGAAACGTCCGAAAAAGCAATCATTTAATAATGACAATAACTTTTGAACCATGCATGCTAGAATCATAATTCTTGCTTTCCTGGGTTGGAAATCTTCTGAATTTTCTATATTTAGTGCAGATTTGGTGAAAAAAGCTCAACTTTTTGAGTTATGTAAGTTTTCATAAAAGTGTGACTTGCAGGCTGGAAAGCCCATTTTTAAGCTTATCTGCGCCTGAAACGTCCGAAGAAGCAATCATTTAATAATGACAATAACTTTTGAACCATGCATGCTAGAATCATAATTCTTGCTTTCCTGGGTTGGAAATCTTCTGAATTTTCTATATTTAGTGCAGATTTGGTGAAAAAAGCTCAACTTTTCGAGTTATGCAAGTTTTCATAAAAGTGTGACTTGCAGGCTGGAAAGCCCATTTTTAAGCTTATCTGCGCCTGAAACGTCCGAAAAAGCAATCATTTAATAATGACAATAACTTTGGAACCATGCATGCTAGAATCATAATTCTTGCTTTTCTAGGTTGGAAATCTTCTGAATTTTCTATATTTAGTGCAGATTTGGTGAAAAAAGCTCAAGTTTTTGAGTTATGCAAGTTTTCATAAAAGTGTGACTTGCAGGCTGGAAAGCCCATTTTTGCACTTCTCTGAGCCTAAAACGTCCGAAAAAGCAATCATTTAATAATGACAATAACTTTTGAACCATGCATGCTAGAATCATAAATCTTGCTTTCCTGGGTTGGAAATCTTCTGAATTTTCTATATTTAGTGCAGTTTTTGGTGAAAAAAGCTCAACTTTTTGAGTTATGCAAGTTTTCATAAAAGTGTGACTTGCAGGCTGGAAAGCCCATTTTTAAGCTTATCTGCGCCTGAAACGTCCGAAAAAGCAATCATTTAATAATGACAATAACTTTTGAACCATGCATGCTAGAATCATAATTCTTGCTTTCCTGGGTTGGAAATCTTCTGAATTTTCTATATTTAGTGCAGATTTGGTGAAAAAAGCTCAACTTTTTGAGTTATGCAAGTTTTCATAAAAGTGTGACTTGCAGGCTGGAAAGCCCATTTTTAAGCTTATCTGCGCCTGAAACGTCCGAAAAAGCAATCATTTAATAATGACAATAACTTTGGAACCATGCATGCTAGAATCATAATTCTTGCTTTTCTAGGTTGGAAATCTTCTGAATTTTCTATATTTAGTGCAGATTTGGTGAAAAAAGCTCAAGTTTTTGAGTTATGCAAGTTTTCATAAAAGTGTGACTTGCAGGCTTGAAAGCCCATTTTTGCACTTCTCTGAGCCTAAAACGTCCGAAAAAGCAATCATTTAATAATGACAATAACTTTTGAACCATGCATGCTAGAATCATAAATCTTGCTTTCCTGGGTTGGAAATCTTCTGAATTTTCTATATTCAGTGCAGATTTGGTGAAAAAAGCTCAACTTTTTGAGTTATGCAAGTTTTCATAAAAGTGTGACTTGCAGGCTGGAAAGCCCATTTTTAAGCTTATCTGCGCCTGAAACGTCCGAAAAAGCAATCATTTAATAATGACAATAACTTTGGAACCATGCATGCTAGAATCATAATTCTTGCTTTTCTAGGTTGGAAATCTTCTGAATTTTCTATATTTAGTGCAGATTTGGTGAAAAAAGCTCAAGTTTTTGAGTTATGCAAGTTTTCATAAAAGTGTGACTTGCAGGCTGGAAAGCCCATTTTTGCACTTCTCTGAGCCTAAAACGTCCGAAAAAGCAATCATTTAATAATGACAATAACTTTTGAACCATGCATGCTAGAATCATAAATCTTGCTTTCCTGGGTTGGAAATCTTCTGAATTTTCTATATTTAGTGCAGATTTGGTGAAAAAAGCTCAACTTTTTGAGTTATGCAAGTTTTCATAAAAGTGTGACTTGCAGGCTGGAAAGCCCATTTTTAAGCTTATCTGCGCCTGAAACGTCCGAAAAAGCAATCATTTAATAATGACAATAACTTTTGAACCATGCATGCTAGAATCATAATTCTTGCTTTCCTGGGTTGGAAATCTTCTGAATTTTCTATATTTAGTGCAGATTTGGTGAAAAAAGCTCAACTTTTTGAGTTATGTAAGTTTTCATAAAAGTGTGACTTGCAGGCTGGAAAGCCCATTTTTAAGCTTATCTGCGCCTGAAACGTCCGAAGAAGCAATCATTTAATAATGACAATAACTTTTGAACCATGCATGCTAGAATCATAATTCTTGCTTTCCTGGGTTGGAAATCTTCTGAATTTTCTATATTTAGTGCAGATTTGGTGAAAAAAGCTCAACTTTTCGAGTTATGCAAGTTTTCATAAAAGTGTGACTTGCAGGCTGGAAAGCCCATTTTTAAGCTTATCTGCGCCTGAAACGTCCGAAAAAGCAATCATTTAATAATGACAATAACTTTGGAACCATGCATGCTAGAATCATAATTCTTGCTTTTCTAGGTTGGAAATCTTCTGAATTTTCTATATTTAGTGCAGATTTGGTGAAAAAAGCTCAAGTTTTTGAGTTATGCAAGTTTTCATAAAAGTGTGACTTGCAGGCTGGAAAGCCCATTTTTCCACTTCTCTGAGCCTAAAACGTCCGAAAAAGCAATCATTTAACAATGACAATAACTTTTGAACCATGCATGCTAGAATCATAAATCTTGCTTTCCTGGGTTGGAAATCTTCTGAATTTTCTATATTTAGTGCAGATTTGGTGAAAAAAGCTCAACTTTTTGAGTTATGCAAGTTTTCATAAAAGTGTGACTTGCAGGCTGGAAAGCCCATTTTTAAGCTTATCTGCGCCTGAAACGTCCGAAAAAGCAATCATTTAATAATGACAATAACTTTTGAACCATGCATGCTAGAATCATAAATCTTGCTTTCCTGGGTTGGAAATCTTCTGAATTTTCTATATTTAGTGCAGATTTGGTGAAAAAAGCTCAACTTTTTGAGTTATGCAAGTTTTCATAAAAGTGTGACTTGCAGGCTGGAAAGCCCATTTTTAAGCTTATCTGCGCCTGAAACGTCCGAAAAAGCAATCATTTAATAATGACAATAACTTTTGAACCATGCATGCTAGAATCATAATTCTTGCTTTCCTGGGTTGGAAATCTTCTGAATTTTCTATATTTAGTGCAGATTTGGTGAAAAAAGCTCAACTTTTTGAGTTATGCAAGTTTTCATAAAAGTGTGACTTGCAGGCTGGAAAGCCCATTTTTAAGCTTATCTGCGCCTGAAACGTCCGAAAAAGCAATCATTTAATAATGACAATAACTTTGGAACCATGCATGCTAGAATCATAATTCTTGCTTTTCTAGGTTGGAAATCTTCTGAATTTTCTATATTTAGTGCAGATTTGGTGAAAAAAGCTCAAGTTTTTGAGTTATGCAAGTTTTCATAAAAGTGTGACTTGCAGGCTGGAAAGCCCATTTTTGCACCTCTCTGAGCCTAAAACGTCCGAAAAAGCAATCATTTAATAATGACAATAACTTTTGAACCATGCATGCTAGAATCATAAATCTTGCTTTCCTGGGTTGGAAATCTTCTGAATTTTCTATATTTAGTGCAGATTTGGTGAAAAAAGCTCAACTTTTTGAGTTATGCAAGTTTTCATAAAAGTGTGACTTGCAGGCTGGAAAGCCCATTTTTAAGCTTATCTGCGCCTGAAACGTCCGAAAAAGCAATCATTTAATAATGACAATAACTTTTGAACCATGCATGCTAGAATCATAATTCTTGCTTTCCTGGGTTGGAAATCTTCTGAATTTTTTATATTTAGTGCAGATTTGGTGAAAAAAGCTCAACTTTTTGAGTTATGCAAGTTTTCATAAAAGTGTGACTTGCAGGCTGGAAAGCCCATTTTTGCACCTCTCTGAGCCTAAAACGTCCGAAAAAGCAATCATTTAATAATGACAATAACTTTTGAACCATGCATGCTAGAATCATAAATCTTGCTTTCCTGGGTTGGAAATCTTCTGAATTTTCTATATTTAGTGCAGATTTGGTGAAAAAAGCTCAACTTTTTGAGTTATGCAAGTTTTCATAAAAGTGTGACTTGCAGGCTGGAAAGCCCATTTTTAAGCTTATCTGCGCCTGAAACGTCCGAAAAAGCAATCATTTAATAATGACAATAACTTTTGAACCATGCATGCTAGAATCATAATTCTTGCTTTCCTGGGTTGGAAATCTTCTGAATTTTCTATATTTAGTGCAGATTTGGTGAAAAAAGCTCAACTTTTTGAGTTATGCAAGTTTTCATAAAAGTGTGACTTGCAGGCTGGAAAGCCCATTTTTAAGCTTATCTGCGCCTGAAACGTCCGAAAAAGCAATCATTTAATAATGACAATAACTTTTGAACCATGCATGCTAGAATCATAATTCTTGCTTTCCTGGGTTGGAAATCTTCTGAATTTTCTATATTTAGTGCAGATTTGGTGAAAAAAGCTCAACTTTTTGAGTTATGCAAGTTTTCATAAAAGTGTGACTTGCAGGCTGGAAAGCCCATTTTTAAGCTTATCTGCGCCTGAAACGTCCGAAAAAGCAATCATTTAATAATGACAATAACTTTTGAACCATGCATGCTAGAATCATAAATCTTGCTTTCCTGGGTTGGAAATCTTCTGAATTTTCTATATTTAGTGCAGATTTGGTGAAAAAAGCTCAACTTTTTGAGTTATGCAAGTTTTCATAAAAGTGTGACTTGCAGGCTGGAAAGCCCATTTTTAAGCTTATCTGCGCCTGAAACGTCCGAAAAAGCAATCATTTAATAATGACAATAACTTTTGAACCATGCATGCTAGAATCATAATTCTTGCTTTCCTGGGTTGGAAATCTTCTGAATTTTCTATATTTAGTGCAGATTTGGTGAAAAAAGCTCAACTTTTTGAGTTATGCAAGTTTTCATAAAAGTGTGACTTGCAGGCTGGAAAGCCCATTTTTAAGCTTATCTGCGCCTGAAACGTCCGAAAAAGCAATCATTTAATAATGACAATAACTTTGGAACCATGCATGCTAGAATCATAATTCTTGCTTTTCTAGGTTGGAAATCTTCTGAATTTTCTATATTTAGTGCAGATTTGGTGAAAAAAGCTCAAGTTTTTGAGTTATGCAAGTTTTCATAAAAGTGTGACTTGCAGGCTGGAAAGCCCATTTTTGCACCTCTCTGAGCCTAAAACGTCCGAAAAAGCAATCATTTAATAATGACAATAACTTTTGAACCATGCATGCTAGAATCATAAATCTTGCTTTCCTGGGTTGGAAATCTTCTGAATTTTCTATATTTAGTGCAGATTTGGTGAAAAAAGCTCAACTTTTTGAGTTATGCAAGTTTTCATAAAAGTGTGACTTGCAGGCTGGAAAGCCCATTTTAAGCTTATCTGCGCCTGAAACGTCCGAAAAAGCAATCATTTAATAATGACAATAACTTTTGAACCATGCATGCTAGAATCATAATTCTTGCTTTCCTGGGTTGGAAATCTTCTGAATTTTCTATATTTAGTGCAGATTTGGTGAAAAAAGCTCAACTTTTTGAGTTATGCAAGTTTTCATAAAAGTGTGACTTGCAGGCTGGAAAGCCCATTTTTGCACCTCTCTGAGCCTAAAACGTCCGAAAAAGCAATCATTTAATAATGACAATAACTTTTGAACCATGCATGCTAGAATCATAAATCTTGCTTTCCTGGGTTGGAAATCTTCTGAATTTTCTATATTTAGTGCAGATTTGGTGAAAAAAGCTCAACTTTTTGAGTTATGCAAGTTTTCATAAAAGTGTGACTTGCAGGCTGGAAAGCCCATTTTTAAGCTTATCTGCGCCTGAAACGTCCGAAAAAGCAATCATTTAATAATGACAATAACTTTTGAACCATGCATGCTAGAATCATAATTCTTGCTTTCCTGGGTTGGAAATCTTCTGAATTTTCTATATTTAGTGCAGATTTGGTGAAAAAAGCTCAACTTTTTGAGTTATGCAAGTTTTCATAAAAGTGTGACTTGCAGGCTGGAAAGCCCATTTTTAAGCTTATCTGCGCCTGAAACGTACGAAAAAGCAATCATTTAATAATGACAATAACTTTTGAACCATGCATGCTAGAATCATAATTCTTGCTTTCCTGGGTTGGAAATCTTCTGAATTTTCTATATTTAGTGCAGATTTGGTGAAAAAAGCTCAACTTTTTGAGTTATGCAAGTTTTCATAAAAGTGTGACTTGCAGGCTGGAAAGCCCATTTTTAAGCTTATCTGCGCCTGAAACGTCCGAAAAAGCAATCATTTAATAATGACAATAACTTTGGAACCATGCATGCTAGAATCATAATTCTTGCTTTTCTAGGTTGGAAATCTTCTGAATTTTCTATATTTAGTGCAGATTTGGTGAAAAAAGCTCAACTTTTTGAGTTATGCAAGTTTTCATAAAAGTGTGACTTGCAGGCTGGAAAGCCCATTTTTAAGCTTATCTGCGCCTGAAACGTCCGAAAAAGCAATCATTTAATAATGACAATAACTTTTGAACCATGCATGCTAGAATCATAAATCTTGCTTTCCTGGGTTGGAAATCTTCTGAATTTTCTATATTTAGTGCAGATTTGGTGAAAAAAGCTCAACTTTTTGAGTTATGCAAGTTTTCATAAAAGTGTGACTTGCAGGCTGGAAAGCCCATTTTTAAGCTTATCTGCGCCTGAAACGTCCGAAAAAGCAATCATTTAATAATGACAATAACTTTTGAACCATGCATGCTAGAATCATAATTCTTGCTTTCCTGGGTTGGAAATCTTCTGAATTTTCTATATTTAGTGCAGATTTGGTGAAAAAAGCTCAACTTTTTGAGTTATGCAAGTTTTCATAAAAGTGTGACTTGCAGGCTGGAAAGCCCATTTTTAAGCTTATCTGCGCCTGAAACGTCCGAAAAAGCAATCATTTAATAATGACAATAACTTTGGAACCATGCATGCTAGAATCATAATTCTTGCTTTTCTAGGTTGGAAATCTTCTGAATTTTCTATATTTAGTGCAGATTTGGTGAAAAAAGCTCAAGTTTTTGAGTTATGCAAGTTTTCATAAAAGTGTGACTTGCAGGCTGGAAAGCCCATTTTTGCACCTCTCTGAGCCTAAAACGTCCGAAAAAGCAATCATTTAATAATGACAATAACTTTTGAACCATGCATGCTAGAATCATAAATCTTGCTTTCCTGGGTTGGAAATCTTCTGAATTTTCTATATTTAGTGCAGATTTGGTAAAAAAAGCTCAACTTTTTGAGTTATGCAAGTTTTCATAAAAGTGTGACTTGCAGGCTGGAAAGCCCATTTTTAAGCTTATCTGCGCCTGAAACGTCCGAAAAAGCAATCATTTAATAATGACAATAACTTTTGAACCATGCATGCTAGAATCATAATTCTTGCTTTCCTGGGTTGGAAATCTTCTGAATTTTCTATATTTAGTGCAGATTTGGTGAAAAAAGCTCAAGTTTTTCAGTTATGCAAGTTTTCATAAAAGTGTGACTTGCAGGCTGGAAAGCCCATTTTTAAGCTTATCTGCGCCTGAAACGTCCGAAAAAGCAATCATTTAATAATGACAATAACTTTGGAACCATGCATGCTAGAATCATAATTCTTGCTTTTCTAGGTTGGAAATCTTCTGAATTTTCTATATTTAGTGCAGATTTGGTGAAAAAAGCTCAAGTTTTTGAGTTATGCAAGTTTTCATAAAAGTGTGACTTGCAGGCTGGAAAGCCCATTTTTGCACCTCTCTGAGCCTAAAACGTCCGAAAAAGCAATCATTTAATAATGACAATAACTTTTGAACCATGCATGCTAGAATCATAAATCTTGCTTTCCTGGGTTGGAAATCTTCTGAATTTTTTATATTTAGTGCAGATTTGGTGAAAAAAGCTCAACTTTTTGAGTTATGCAAGTTTTCATAAAAGTGTGACTTGCAGGCTGGAAAGCCCATTTTTAAGCTTATCTGCGCCTGAAACGTCCGAAAAAGCAATCATTTAATAATGACAATAACTTTTGAACCATGCATGCTAGAATCATAATTCTTGCTTTCCTGGGTTGGAAATCTTCTGAATTTTCTATATTTAGTGCAGATTTGGTGAAAAAAGCTCAACTTTTTGAGTTATGCAAGTTTTCATAAAAGTGTGACTTGCAGGCTGGAAAGCCCATTTTTAAGCTTATCTGCGCCTGAAACGTCCGAAAAAGCAATCATTTAATAATGACAATAACTTTGGAACCATGCATGCTAGAATCATAATTCTTGCTTTTCTAGGTTGGAAATCTTCTGAATTTTCTATATTTAGTGCAGATTTGGTGAAAAAAGCTCAAGTTTTTGAGTTATGCAAGTTTTCATAAAAGTGTGACTTGCAGGCTGGAAAGCCCATTTTTGCACTTTTCTGAGCCTAAAACGTCCGAAAAAGCAATCATTTAATAATGACAATAACTTTTGAACCATGCATGCTAGAATCATAAATCTTGCTTTCCTGGGTTGGAAATCTTCTGAATTTTCTATATTTAGTGCAGATTTGGTGAAAAAAGCTCAACTTTTTGAGTTATGCAAGTTTTCATAAAAGTGTGACTTGCAGGCTGGAAAGCCCATTTTTAAGCTTATCTGCGCCTGAAACGTCCGAAAAAGCAATCATTTAATAATGACAATAACTTTTGAACCATGCATGCTAGAATCATAATTCTTGCTTTCCTGGGTTGGAAATCTTCTGAATTTTCTATATTTAGTGCAGATTTGGTGAAAAAAGCTCAACTTTTTGAGTTATGCAAGTTTTCATAAAAGTGTGACTTGCAGGCTGGAAAGCCCATTTTTAAGCTTATCTGCGCCTGAAACGTCCGAAAAAGCAATCATTTAATAATGACAATAACTTTGGAACCATGCATGCTAGAATCATAATTCTTGCTTTTCTAGGTTGGAAATCTTCTGAATTTTCTATATTTAGTGCAGATTTGGTGAAAAAAGCTCAACTTTTTGAGTTATGCAAGTTTTCATAAAAGTGTGACTTGCAGGCTGGAAAGCCCATTTTTAAGCTTATCTGCGCCTGAAACGTCCGAAAAAGCAATCATTTAATAATGACAATAACTTTGGAACCATGCATGCTAGAATCATAATTCTTGCTTTCCTGGGTTGGAAATCTTCTGAATTTTCTATATTTAGTGCAGATTTGGTGAAAAAAGCTCAACTTTTTGAGTTATGCTAGTTTTCATAAAAGTGTGACTTGCAGGCTGGAAAGCCCATTTTTGCACTTCTCTGAGCCTAAAACGTCCGAAAAAGCAATCATTTAATAATGACAATAACTTTTGAACCATGCATGCTAGAATCATAAATCTTGCTTTCCTGGGTTGGAAATCTTCTGAATTTTCTATATTTAGTGCAGATTTGGTGAAAAAAGCTCAACTTTTTGAGTTATGCAAGTTTTCATAAAAGTGTGACTTGCAGGCTGGAAAGCCCATTTTTAAGCTTATCTGCGCCTGAAACGTCCGAAAAAGCAATCATTTAATAATGACAATAACTTTTGAACCATGCATGCTAGAATCATAATTCTTGCTTTCCTGGGTTGGAAATCTTCTGAATTTTCTATATTTAGTGCAGATTTGGTGAAAAAAGCTCAACTTTTTGAGTTATGCAAGTTTTCATAAAAGTGTGACTTGCAGGCAGGAAAGCCCATTTTTAAGCTTATCTGCGCCTGAAACGTCCGAAAAAGCAATCATTTAATAATGACAATAACTTTGGAACCATGCATGCTAGAATCATAATTCTTGCTTTTCTAGGTTGGAAATCTTCTGAATTTTCTATATTTAGTGCAGATTTGGTGAAAAAAGCTCAACTTTTTGAGTTATGCAAGTTTTCATAAAAGTGTGACTTGCAGGCTGGAAAGCCCATTTTTAAGCTTATCTGCGCCTGAAACGTCCGAAAAAGCAATCATTTAATAATGACAATAACTTTGGAACCATGCATGCTAGAATCATAATTCTTGCTTTTCTAGGTTGGAAATCTTCTGAATTTTCTATATTTAGTGCAGATTTGGTGAAAAAAGCTCAACTTTTTGAGTTATGCAAGTTTTCATAAAAGTGTGACTTGCAGGCTGGAAAGCCCATTTTTGCACTTCTCTGAGCCTAAAACGTCCGAAAAAGCAATCATTTAATAATGACAATAACTTTTGAACCATGCATGCTAGAATCATAAATCTTGCTTTCCTGTGTTGGAAATCTTCTGAATTTTCTATATTTAGTGCAGTTTTGGTGAAAAAAGCTCAACTTTTTGAGTTATGCAAGTTTTCATAAAAGTGTGACTTGCAGGCTGGAAAGCCCATTTTTAAGCTTATCTGCGCCTGAAACGTCCGAAAAAGCAATCATTTAATAATGACAATAACTTTTGAACCATGCATGCTAGAATCATAATTCTTGCTTTCCTGGGTTGGAAATCTTCTGAATTTTCTATATTTAGTGCAGATTTGGTGAAAAAAGCTCAACTTTTTGAGTTATGCAAGTTTTCATAAAAGTGTGACTTGCAGGCTGGAAAGCCCATTTTTAAGCTTATCTGCGCCTGAAACGTCCGAAAAAGCAATCATTTAATAATGACAATAACTTTGGAACCATGCATGCTAGAATCATAATTCTTGCTTTTCTAGGTTGGAAATCTTCTGAATTTTCTATATTTAGTGCAGATTTGGTGAAAAAAGCTCAAGTTTTTGAGTTATGCAAGTTTTCATAAAAGTGTGACTTGCAGGCTGGAAAGGCCATTTTTGCACTTCTCTGAGCCTAAAACGTCCGAAAAAGCAATCATTTAATAATGACAATAACTTTTGAACCATGCATGCTAGAATCATAAATCTTGCTTTCCTGGGTTGGAAATCTTCTGAATTTTCTATATTTAGTGCAGATTTGGTGAAAAAAGCTCAACTTTTTGAGTTATGCAAGTTTTCATAAAAGTGTGACTTGCAGGCTGGAAAGCCCATTTTTAAGCTTATCTGCGCCTGAAACGTCCGAAAAAGCAATCATTTAATAATGACAATAACTTTGGAACCATGCATGCTAGAATCATAATTCTTGCTTTTCTAGGTTGGAAATCTTCTGAATTTTCTATATTTAGTGCAGATTTGGTGAAAAAAGCTCAAGTTTTTGAGTTATGCAAGTTTTCATAAAAGTGTGACTTGCAGGCTGGAAAGCCCATTTTTGCACTTCTCTGAGCCTAAAACGTCCGAAAAAGCAATCATTTAATAATGACAATAACTTTTGAACCATGCATGCTAGAATCATAAATCTTGCTTTCCTGGGTTGGAAATCTTCTGAATTTTCTATATTTAGTGCAGATTTGGTGAAAAAAGCTCAACTTTTTGAGTTATGCAAGTTTTCATAAAAGTGTGACTTGCAGGCTGGAAAGCCCATTTTTAAGCTTATCTGCGCCTGAAACGTCCGAAAAAGCAATCATTTAATAATGACAATAACTTTTGAACCATGCATGCTAGAATCATAATTCTTGCTTTCCTGGGTTGGAAATCTTCTGAATTTTCTATATTTAGTGCAGATTTGGTGAAAAAAGCTCAACTTTTTGAGTTATGTAAGTTTTCATAAAAGTGTGACTTGCAGGCTGGAAAGCCCATTTTTAAGCTTATCTGCGCCTGAAACGTCCGAAAAAGCAATCATTTAATAATGACAATAACTTTTGAACCATGCATGCTACAATCACAATTCTTGCTTTCCTGGGTTGGAAATCTTCTGAATTTTCTATATTTAGTGCAGATTTGGTGAAAAAAGCTCAACTTTTTGAGTTATGCAAGTTTTCATAAAAGTGTGACTTGCAGGCTGGAAAGCCCATTTTTGCACTTCTCTGAGCCTAAAACGTCCGAAAAAGCAATCATTTAATAATGACAATAACTTTGGAACCATGCATGCTAGAATCATAATTCTTGCTTTTCTAGGTTGGAAATCTTCTGAATTTTCTATATTTAGTGCAGATTTGGTGAAAAAAGCTCAAGTTTTTGAGTTATGCAAGTTTTCATAAAAGTGTGACTTGCAGGCTGGAAAGGCCATTTTTGCACTTCTCTGAGCCTAAAACGTCCGAAAAAGCAATCATTTAATAATGACAATAACTTTTGAACCATGCATGCTAGAATCATAAATCTTGCTTTCCTGGGTTGGAAATCTTCTGAATTTTCTATATTTAGTGCAGATTTGGTGAAAAAAGCTCAACTTTTTGAGTTATGCAAGTTTTCATAAAAGTGTGACTTGCAGGCTGGAAAGCCCATTTTTAAGCTTATCTGCGCCTGAAACGTCCGAAAAAGCAATCATTTAATAATGACAATAACTTTTGAACCATGCATGCTAGAATCATAATTCTTGCTTTCCTGGGTTGGAAATCTTCTGAATTTTCTATATTTAGTGCAGATTTGGTGAAAAAAGCTCAACTTTTTGAGTTATGTAAGTTTTCATAAAAGTGTGACTTGCAGGCTGGAAAGCCCATTTTTAAGCTTATCTGCGCCTGAAACGTCCGAAAAAGCAATCATTTAATAATGACAATAACTTTTGAACCATGCATGCTACAATCACAATTCTTGCTTTCCTGGGTTGGAAATCTTCTGAATTTTCTATATTTAGTGCAGATTTGGTGAAAAAAGCTCAACTTTTTGAGTTATGCAAGTTTTCATAAAAGTGTGACTTGCAGGCTGGAAAGCCCATTTTTGCACTTCTCTGAGCCTAAAACGTCCGAAAAAGCAATCATTTAATAATGACAATAACTTTGGAACCATGCATGCTAGAATCATAATTCTTGCTTTTCTAGGTTGGAAATCTTCTGAATTTTCTATATTTAGTGCAGATTTGGTGAAAAAAGCTCAAGTTTTTGAGTTATGCAAGTTTTCATAAAAGTGTGACTTGCAGGCTGGAAAGCCCATTTTTGCACTTCTCTGAGCCTAAAACGTCCGAAAAAGCAATCATTTAATAATGACAATAACTTTTGAACCATGCATGCTAGAATCATAAATCTTGCTTTCCTGGGTTGGAAATCTTCTGAATTTTCTATATTTAGTGCAGATTTGGTGAAAAAAGCTCAACTTTTTGAGGTTTGCAAGTTTTCATAAAAGTGTGACTTGCAGGCTGGAAAGCCCATTTTTAAGCTTATCTGCGCCTGAAACGTCCGA
This sequence comes from Urocampus carinirostris, assembly GCF_059441175.1. Taxonomy (NCBI): domain Eukaryota; kingdom Metazoa; phylum Chordata; class Actinopteri; order Syngnathiformes; family Syngnathidae; genus Urocampus; species Urocampus carinirostris. The sequence continues at coordinate 42,785 of NW_028283196.1, forward strand.
AAAAGCAATCATTTAATAATGACAATAACTTTTGAACCATGCATGCTAGAATCATAATTCTTGCTTTCCTGGGTTGGAAATCTTCTGAATTTTCTATATTTAGTGCAGATTTGGTGAAAAAAGCTCAACTTTTTGAGTTATGCAAGTTTTCATAAAAGTGTGACTTGCAGGCTGGAAAGCCCATTTTTAAGCTTATCTGCGCCTGAAACGTCCGAAAAAGCAATCATTTAATAATGACAATAACTTTGGAACCATGCATGCTAGAATCATAATTCTTGCTTTTCTAGGTTGGAAATCTTCTGAATTTTCTATATTTAGTGCAGATTTGGTGAAAAAAGCTCAACTTTTTGAGTTATGCAAGTTTTCATAAAAGTGTGACTTGCAGGCTGGAAAGCCCATTTTTAAGCTTATCTGCGCCTGAAACGTCCGAAAAAGCAATCATTTAATAATGACAATAACTTTTGAACCATGCATGCTAGAATCATAATTCTTGCTTTCCTGGGTTGGAAATCTTCTGAATTTTCTATATTTAGTGCAGATTTGGTGAAAAAAGCTCAACTTTTTGAGTTATGCAAGTTTTCATAAAAGTGTGACTTGCAGGCTGGAAAGCCCATTTTTAAGCTTATCTGCGCCTGAAACGTCCGAAAAAGCAATCATTTAATAATGACAATAACTTTGGAACCATGCATGCTAGAATCATAATTCTTGCTTATTGGGTTGGAAATCTTCTGAATTTTCTATATTTAGTGCAGATTTGGTGAAAAAAGCTCAACTTTTTGAGTTATGCAAGTTTTCATAAAAGTGTGACTTGCAGGCTGGAAAGCCCATTTTTGCACTTCTCTGAGCCTAAAACGTCCGAAAAAGCAATCATTTAATAATGACAATAACTTTTGAACCATGCATGCTAGAATCATAAATCTTGCTTTCCTGGGTTGGAAATCTTCTGAATTTTCTATATTTAGTGCAGATTTGGTGAAAAAAGCTCAACTTTTTGAGTTATGCAAGTTTTCATAAAAGTGTGACTTGCAGGCAGGAAAGCCCATTTTTAAGCTTATCTGCGCCTGAAACGTCCGAAAAAGCAATCATTTAATAATGACAATAACTTTGGAACCATGCATGCTAGAATCATAATTCTTGCTTTTCTAGGTTGGAAATCTTCTGAATTTTCTATATTTAGTGCAGATTTGGTGAAAAAAGCTCAAGTTTTTGAGTTATGCAAGTTTTCATAAAAGTGTGACTTGCAGGCTGGAAAGCCCATTTTTAAGCTTATCTGCGCCTGAAACGTCCGAAAAAGCAATCATTTAATAATGACAATAACTTTGGAACCATGCATGCTAGAATCATAATTCTTGCTTTTCTAGGTTGGAAATCTTCTGAATTTTCTATATTTAGTGCAGATTTGGTGAAAAAAGCTCAAGTTTTTGAGTTATGCAAGTTTTCATAAAAGTGTGACTTGCAGGCTGGAAAGCCCATTTTTGCACTTCTCTGAGCCTAAAACGTCCGAAAAAGCAATCATTTAATAATGACAATAACTTTTGAACCATGCATGCTAGAATCATAAATCTTGCTTTCCTGGGTTGGAAATCTTCTGAATTTTCTATATTTAGTGCAGTTTTGGTGAAAAAAGCTCAACTTTTTGAGTTATGCAAGTTTTCATAAAAGTGTGACTTGCAGGCTGGAAAGCCCATTTTTAAGCTTATCTGCGCCTGAAACGTCCGAAAAAGCAATCATTTAATAATGACAATAACTTTTGAACCATGCATGCTAGAATCATAATTCTTGCTTTCCTGGGTTGGAAATCTTCTGAATTTTCTATATTTAGTGCAGATTTGGTGAAAAAAGCTCAACTTTTTGAGTTATGCAAGTTTTCATAAAAGTGTGACTTGCAGGCTGGAAAGCCCATTTTTAAGCTTATCTGCGCCTGAAACGTCCGAAAAAGCAATCATTTAATAATGACAATAACTTTTGAACCATGCATGCTAGAATCATAATTCTTGCTTTCCTGGGTTGGAAATCTTCTGAATTTTCTATATTTAGTGCAGATTTGGTGAAAAAAGCTCAACTTTTTGAGTTATGCAAGTTTTCATAAAAGTGTGACTTGCAGGCTGGAAAGCCCATTTTTAAGCTTATCTGCGCCTGAAACGTCCGAAAAAGCAATCATTTAATAATGACAATAACTTTGGAACCATGCATGCTAGAATCATAATTCTTGCTTTTCTAGGTTGGAAATCTTCTGAATTTTCTATATTTAGTGCAGATTTGGTGAAAAAAGCTCAAGTTTTTGAGTTATGCAAGTTTTCATAAAAGTGTGACTTGCAGGCTGGAAAGCCCATTTTTGCACTTCTCTGAGCCTAAAACGTCCGAAAAAGCAATCATTTAATAATGACAATAACTTTGGAACCATGCATGCTAGAATCATAATTCTTGCTTTTCTAGGTTGGAAATCTTCTGAATTTTCTATATTTAGTGCAGATTTGGTGAAAAAAGCTCAAGTTTTTGAGTTATGCAAGTTTTCATAAAAGTGTGACTTGCAGGCTGGAAAGCCCATTTTTGCACTTCTCTGAGCCTAAAACGTCCGAAAAAGCAATCATTTAATAATGACAATAACTTTTGAACCATGCATGCTAGAATCATAAATCTTGCTTTCCTGGGTTGGAAATCTTCTGAATTTTCTATATTTAGTGCAGATTTGGTGAAAAAAGCTCAACTTTTTGAGTTATGCAAGTTTTCATAAAAGTGTGACTTGCAGGCTGGAAAGCCCATTTTTAAGCTTATCTGCGCCTGAAACGTCCGAAAAAGCAATCATTTAATAATGACAATAACTTTTGAACCATGCATGCTAGAATCATAATTCTTGCTTTCCTGGGTTGGAAATCTTCTGAATTTTCTATATTTAGTGCAGATTTGGTGAAAAAAGCTCAACTTTTTGAGTTATGCAAGTTTTCATAAAAGTGTGACTTGCAGGCTGGAAAGCCCATTTTTAAGCTTATCTGCGCCTGAAACGTCCGAAAAAGCAATCATTTAATAATGACAATAACTTTGGAACCATGCATGCTAGAATCATAATTCTTGCTTTTCTAGGTTGGAAATCTTCTGAATTTTCTATATTTAGTGCAGATTTGGTGAAAAAAGCTCAAGTTTTTGAGTTATGCAAGTTTTCATAAAAGTGTGACTTGCAGGCTGGAAAGCCCATTTTTGCACCTCTCTGAGCCTAAAACGTCCGAAAAAGCAATCATTTAATAATGACAATAACTTTTGAACCATGCATGCTAGAATCATAAATCTTGCTTTCCTGGGTTGGAAATCTTCTGAATTTTCTATATTTAGTGCAGATTTGGTGAAAAAAGCTCAACTTTTTGAGTTATGCAAGTTTTCATAAAAGTGTGACTTGCAGGCTGGAAAGCCCATTTTTAAGCTTATCTGCGCCTGAAACGTCCGAAAAAGCAATCATTTAATAATGACAATAACTTTTGAACCATGCATGCTAGAATCATAATTCTTGCTTTCCTGGGTTGGAAATCTTCTGAATTTTCTATATTTAGTGCAGATTTGGTGAAAAAAGCTCAACTTTTTGAGTTATGCAAGTTTTCATAAAAGTGTGACTTGCAGGCTGGAAAGCCCATTTTTAAGCTTATCTGCGCCTGAAACGTCCGAAAAAGCAATCATTTAATAATGACAATAACTTTGGAACCATGCATGCTAGAATCATAATTCTTGCTTTTCTAGGTTGGAAATCTTCTGAATTTTCTATATTTAGTGCAGATTTGGTGAAAAAAGCTCAAGTTTTTGAGTTATGCAAGTTTTCATAAAAGTGTGACTTGCAGGCTGGAAAGCCCATTTTTGCACCTCTCTGAGCCTAAAACGTCCGAAAAAGCAATCATTTAATAATGACAATAACTTTTGAACCATGCATGCTAGAATCATAAATCTTGCTTTCCTGGGTTGGAAATCTTCTGAATTTTCTATATTTAGTGCAGATTTGGTGAAAAAAGCTCAACTTTTTGAGTTATGCAAGTTTTCATAAAAGTGTGACTTGCAGGCTGGAAAGCCCATTTTTAAGCTTATCTGCGCCTGAAACGTCCGAAAAAGCAATCATTTAATAATGACAATAACTTTTGAACCATGCATGCTAGAATCATAATTCTTGCTTTCCTGGGTTGGAAATCTTCTGAATTTTCTATATTAGTGCAGATTTGGTGAAAAAAGCTCAAGTTTTTGAGTTATGCAAGTTTTCATAAAAGTGTGACTTGCAGGCTGGAAAGCCCATTTTTGCACCTCTCTGAGCCTAAAACGTCCGAAAAAGCAATCATTTAATAATGACAATAACTTTTGAACCATGCATGCTAGAATCATAAATCTTGCTTTCCTGGGTTGGAAATCTTCTGAATTTTCTATATTTAGTGCAGATTTGGTGAAAAAAAGCTCAACTTTTTGAGTTATGCAAGTTTTCATAAAAGTGTGACTTGCAGGCTGGAAAGCCCATTTTTAAGCTTATCTGCGCCTGAAACGTCCGAAAAAGCAATCATTTAATAATGACAATAACTTTTGAACCATGCATGCTAGAATCATAATTCTTGCTTTCCTGGGTTGGAAATCTTCTGAATTTTCTATATTAGTGCAGATTTGGTGAAAAAAGCTCAAGTTTTTGAGTTATGCAAGTTTTCATAAAAGTGTGACTTGCAGGCTGGAAAGCCCATTTTTGCACCTCTCTGAGCCTAAAACGTCCGAAAAAGCAATCATTTAATAATGACAATAACTTTTGAACCATGCATGCTAGAATCATAAATCTTGCTTTCCTGGGTTGGAAATCTTCTGAATTTTCTATATTTAGTGCAGATTTGGTGAAAAAAGCTCAACTTTTTGAGTTATGCAAGTTTTCATAAAAGTGTGACTTGCAGGCTGGAAAGCCCATTTTTAAGCTTATCTGCGCCTGAAACGTCCGAAAAAGCAATCATTTAATAATGACAATAACTTTTGAACCATGCATGCTAGAATCATAATTCTTGCTTTCCTGGGTTGGAAATCTTCTGAATTTTCTATATTTAGTGCAGATTTGGTGAAAAAAAGCTCAACTTTTTGAGTTATGCAAGTTTTCATAAAAGTGTGACTTGCAGGCTGGAAAGCCCATTTTTAAGCTTATCTGCGCCTGAAACGTCCGAAAAAGCAATCATTTAATAATGACAATAACTTTTGAACCATGCATGCTAGAATCATAATTCTTGCTTTCCTGGGTTGGAAATCTTCTGAATTTTCTATATTTAGTGCAGATTTGGTGAAAAAAGCTCAAGTTTTTGAGTTATGCAAGTTTTCATAAAAGTGTGACTTGCAGGCTGGAAAGCCCATTTTTGCACCTCTCTGAGCCTAAAACGTCCGAAAAAGCAATCATTTAATAATGACAATAACTTTTGAACCATGCATGCTAGAATCATAAATCTTGCTTTCCTGGGTTGGAAATCTTCTGAATTTTCTATATTTAGTGCAGATTTGGTGAAAAAAGCTCAACTTTTTGAGTTATGCAAGTTTTCATAAAAGTGTGACTTGCAGGCTGGAAAGCCCATTTTTAAGCTTATCTGCGCCTGAAACGTCCGAAAAAGCAATCATTTAATAATGACAATAACTTTTGAACCATGCATGCTAGAATCATAATTCTTGCTTTCCTGGGTTGGAAATCTTCTGAATTTTCTATATTTAGTGCAGATTTGGTGAAAAAAAGCTCAACTTTTTGAGTTATGCAAGTTTTCATAAAAGTGTGACTTGCAGGCTGGAAAGCCCATTTTTAAGCTTATCTGCGCCTGAAACGTCCGAAAAAGCAATCATTTAATAATGACAATAACTTTTGAACCATGCATGCTAGAATCATAATTCTTGCTTTCCTGGGTTGGAAATCTTCTGAATTTTCTATATTTAGTGCAGATTTGGTGAAAAAGCTCAACTTTTTGAGTTATGCAAGTTTTCATAAAAGTGTGACTTGCAGGCTGGAAAGCCCATTTTTAAGCTTATCTGCGCCTGAAACGTCCGAAAAAGCAATCATTTAATAATGACAATAACTTTGGAACCATGCATGCTAGAATCATAATTCTTGCTTTTCTAGGTTGGAAATCTTCTGAATTTTCTATATTTAGTGCAGATTTGGTGAAAAAAGCTCAACTTTTTGAGTTATGCAAGTTTTCATAAAAGTGTGACTTGCAGGCTGGTAAGCCCATTTTTAAGCTTATCTGCGCCTGAAACGTCCGAAAAAGCAATCATTTAATAATGACAATAACTTTGGAACCATGCATGCTAGAATCATAATTCTTGCTTTTCTAGGTTGGAAATCTTCTGAATTTTCTATATTTAGTGCAGATTTGGTGAAAAAAGCTCAACTTTTTGAGTTATGCAAGTTTTCATAAAAGTGTGACTTGCAGGCTGGAAAGCCCATTTTTGCACTTCTCTGAGCCTAAAACGTCCGAAAAAGCAATCATTTAATAATGACAATAACTTTGGAACCATGCATGCTAGAATCATAATTCTTGCTTTTCTAGGTTGGAAATCTTCTGAATTTTCTATATTTAGTGCAGATTTGGTGAAAAAAGCTCAAGTTTTTGAGTTATGCAAGTTTTCATAAAAGTGTGACTTGCAGGCTGGAAAGCCCATTTTTGCACTTCTCTGAGCCTAAAACGTCCGAAAAAGCAATCATTTAATAATGACAATAACTTTTGAACCATGCATGCTAGAATCATAAATCTTGCTTTCCTGGGTTGGAAATCTTCTGAATTTTCTATATTTAGTGCAGATTTGGTGAAAAAAGCTCAACTTTTTGAGTTATGCAAGTTTTCATAAAAGTGTGACTTGCAGGCTGGAAAGCTCATTTTTAAGCTTATCTGCGCCTGAAACGTCCGAAAAAGCAATCATTTAATAATGACAATAACTTTTGAACCATGCATGCTAGAATCATAATTCTTGCTTTCCTGGGTTGGAAATCTTCTGAATTTTCTATATTTAGTGCAGATTTGGTGAAAAAAGCTCAACTTTTTGAGTTATGTAAGTTTTCATAAAAGTGTGACTTGCAGGCTGGAAAGCCCATTTTTAAGCTTATCTGCGCCTGAAACGTCCGAAGAAGCAATCATTTAATAATGACAATAACTTTTGAACCATGCATGCTAGAATCATAATTCTTGCTTTCCTGGGTTGGAAATCTTCTGAATTTTCTATATTTAGTGCAGATTTGGTGAAAAAAGCTCAACTTTTTGAGTTATGCAAGTTTTCATAAAAGTGTGACTTGCAGGCTGGAAAGCCCATTTTTAAGCTTATCTGCGCCTGAAACGTCCGAAAAAGCAATCATTTAATAATTACAATAACTTTGGAACCATGCATGCTAGAATCATAATTCTTGCTTTTCTAGGTTGGAAATCTTCTGAATTTTCTATATTTAGTGCAGATTTTGTGAAAAAAGCTAAAGTTTTTGAGTTATGCAAGTTTTCATAAAAGTGTGACTTGCAGGCTGGAAAGCCCATTTTTGCACTTCTCTGAGCCTAAAACGTCCGAAAAAGCAATCATTTAATAATGACAATAACTTTTGAACCATGCATGCTAGAATCATAAATCTTGCTTTCCTGGGTTGGAAATCTTCTGAATTTTCTATATTTAGTGCAGATTTGGTGAAAAAAGCTCAACTTTTTGAGTTATGCAAGTTTTCATAAAAGTGTGACTTGCAGGCTGGAAAGCCCATTTTTAAGCTTATCTGCGCCTGAAACGTCCGAAAAAGCAATCATTTAATAATGACAATAACTTTTGAACCATGCATGCTAGAATCATAAATCTTGCTTTCCTGGGTTGGAAATCTTCTGAATTTTCTATATTTAGTGCAAATTTGGTGAAAAAAGCTCAACTTTTTGAGTTATGCAAGTTTTCATAAAAGTGTGACTTGCAGGCTGGAAAGCCCATTTTTAAGCTTATCTGCGCCTGAAACGTCCGAAAAAGCAATCATTTAATAATGACAATAACTTTTGAACCATGCATGCTAGAATCATAATTCTTGCTTTCCTGGGTTGGAAATCTTCTGAATTTTCTATATTTAGTGCAGATTTGGTGAAAAAAGCTCAACTTTTTGAGTTATGCAAGTTTTCATAAAAGTGTGACTTGCAGGCTGGAAAGCCCATTTTTAAGCTTATCTGCGCCTGAAACGTCCGAAAAAGCAATCATTTAATAATGACAATAACTTTGGAACCATGCATGCTAGAATCATAATTCTTGCTTTTCTAGGTTGGAAATCTTCTGAATTTTCTATATTTAGTGCAGATTTGGTGAAAAAAGCTCAAGTTTTTGAGTTATGCAAGTTTTCATAAAAGTGTGACTTGCAGGCTGGAAAGCCCATTTTTGCACCTCTCTGAGCCTAAAACGTCCGAAAAAGCAATCATTTAATAATGACAATAACTTTTGAACCATGCATGCTAGAATCATAAATCTTGCTTTCCTGGGTTGGAAATCTTCTGAATTTTCTATATTTAGTGCAGATTTGGTGAAAAAAGCTCAACTTTTTGAGTTATGCAAGTTTTCATAAAAGTGTGACTTGCAGGCTGGAAAGCCCATTTTTAAGCTTATCTGCGCCTGAAACGTCCGAAAAAGCAATCATTTAATAATGACAATAACTTTTGAACCATGCATGCTAGAATCATAATTCTTGCTTTCCTGGGTTGGAAATCTTCTGAATTTTCTATATTTAGTGCAGATTTGGTGAAAAAAGCTCAACTTTTTGAGTTATGCAAGTTTTCATAAAAGTGTGACTTGCAGGCTGGAAAGCCCATTTTTAAGCTTATCTGCGCCTGAAACGTCCGAAAAAGCAATCATTTAATAATGACAATAACTTTGGAACCATGCATGCTAGAATCATAATTCTTGCTTTTCTAGGTTGGAAATCTTCTGAATTTTCTATATTTAGTGCAGATTTGGTGAAAAAAGCTCAAGTTTTTGAGTTATGCAAGTTTTCATAAAAGTGTGACTTGCAGGCTGGAAAGCCCATTTTTGCACCTCTCTGAGCCTAAAACGTCCGAAAAAGCAATCATTTAATAATGACAATAACTTTTGAACCATGCATGCTAGAATCATAAATCTTGCTTTCCTGGGTTGGAAATCTTCTGAATTTTCTATATTTAGTGCAGATTTGGTGAAAAAAGCTCAACTTTTTGAGTTATGCAAGTTTTCATAAAAGTGTGACTTGCAGGCTGGAAAGCCCATTTTTAAGCTTATCTGCGCCTGAAACGTCCGAAAAAGCAATCATTTAATAATGACAATAACTTTTGAACCATGCATGCTAGAATCATAATTCTTGCTTTCCTGGGTTGGAAATCTTCTGAATTTTCTATATTAGTGCAGATTTGGTGAAAAAAGCTCAAGTTTTTGAGTTATGCAAGTTTTCATAAAAGTGTGACTTGCAGGCTGGAAAGCCCATTTTTGCACCTCTCTGAGCCTAAAACGTCCGAAAAAGCAATCATTTAATAATGACAATAACTTTTGAACCATGCATGCTAGAATCATAAATCTTGCTTTCCTGGGTTGGAAATCTTCTGAATTTTCTATATTTAGTGCAGATTTGGTGAAAAAAAGCTCAACTTTTTGAGTTATGCAAGTTTTCATAAAAGTGTGACTTGCAGGCTGGAAAGCCCATTTTTAAGCTTATCTGCGCCTGAAACGTCCGAAAAAGCAATCATTTAATAATGACAATAACTTTTGAACCATGCATGCTAGAATCATAATTCTTGCTTTCCTGGGTTGGAAATCTTCTGAATTTTCTATATTAGTGCAGATTTGGTGAAAAAAGCTCAAGTTTTTGAGTTATGCAAGTTTTCATAAAAGTGTGACTTGCAGGCTGGAAAGCCCATTTTTGCACCTCTCTGAGCCTAAAACGTCCGAAAAAGCAATCATTTAATAATGACAATAACTTTTGAACCATGCATGCTAGAATCATAAATCTTGCTTTCCTGGGTTGGAAATCTTCTGAATTTTCTATATTTAGTGCAGATTTGGTGAAAAAAGCTCAACTTTTTGAGTTATGCAAGTTTTCATAAAAGTGTGACTTGCAGGCTGGAAAGCCCATTTTTAAGCTTATCTGCGCCTGAAACGTCCGAAAAAGCAATCATTTAATAACGACAATAACTTTTGAACCATGCATGCTAGAATCATAATTCTTGCTTTCCTGGGTTGGAAATCTTCTGAATTTTCTATATTTAGTGCAGATTTGGTGAAAAAAGCTCAACTTTTTGAGTTATGCAGGTTTTCATAAAAGTGTGACTTGCAGGCTGGAAAGCCCATTTTTAAGCTTATCTGCGCCTGAAACGTCCGAAAAAGCAATCATTTAATAATGACAATAACTTTTGAACCATGCATGCTAGAATCATAATTCTTGCTTTCCTGGGTTGGAAATCTTCTGAATTTTCTATATTTAGTGCAGATTTGGTGAAAAAAGCTCAACTTTTTGAGTTATGCAAGTTTTCATAAAAGTGTGACTTGCAGGCTGGAAAGCCCATTTTTAAGCTTATCTGCGCCTGAAACGTCCGAAAAAGCAATCATTTAATAATGACAATAACTTTGGAACCATGCATGCTAGAATCATAATTCTTGCTTTTCTAGGTTGGAAATCTTCTGAATTTTCTATATTTAGTGCAGATTTGGTGAAAAAAGCTCAACTTTTTGAGTTATGCAAGTTTTCATAAAAGTGTGACTTGCAGGCTGGTAAGCCCATTTTTAAGCTTATCTGCGCCTGAAACGTCCGAAAAAGCAATCATTTAATAATGACAATAACTTTTGAACCATGCATGCTAGAATCATAATTCTTGCTTTCCTGGGTTGGAAATCTTCTGAATTTTCTATATTTAGTGCAGATTTGGTGAAAAAAGCTCAACTTTTTGAGTTATGCAAGTTTTCATAAAAGTGTGACTTGCAGGCTGGAAAGCCCATTTTTAAGCTTATCTGCGCCTAAAACGTCCGAAAAAGCAATCATTTAATAATGACAATAACTTTTGAACCATGCATGCTAGAATCATAAATCTTGCTTTCCTGGGTTGGAAATCTTCTGAATTTTCTATATTTAGTGCAGATTTGGTGAAAAAAGCTCAACTTTTTGAGTTATGCAAGTTTTCATAAAAGTGTGACTTGCAGGCTGGAAAGCCCATTTTTAAGCTTATCTGCGCCTGAAACGTCCGAAAAAGCAATCATTTAATAATGACAATAACTTTTGAACCATGCATGCTAGAATCATAATTCTTGCTTTCCTGGGTTGGAAATCTTCTGAATTTTCTATATTTAGTGCAGATTTGGTGAAAAAAGCTCAACTTTTTGAGTTATGCAAGTTTTCATAAAAGTGTGACTTGCAGGCTGGAAAGCCCATTTTTAAGCTTATCTGCGCCTGAAACGTCCGAAAAAGCAATCATTTAATAATGACAATAACTTTGGAACCATGCATGCTAGAATCATAATTCTTGCTTTTCTAGGTTGGAAATCTTCTGAATTTTCTATATTTAGTGCAGATTTGGTGAAAAAAGCTCAAGTTTTTGAGTTATGCAAGTTTTCATAAAAGTGTGACTTGCAGGCTGGAAAGCCCATTTTTGCACTTCTCTGAGCCTAAAACGTCCGAAAAAGCAATCATTTAATAACGACAATAACTTTTGAACCATGCATGCTAGAATCATAAATCTTAATTTCCTGGGTTGGAAATCTTCTGAATTTTCTATATTTAGTGCAGATTTGGTGAAAAAAGCTCAACTTTTTGAGTTATGCAAGTTTTCATAAAAGTGTGACTTGCAGGCTGGAAAGCCCATTTTTAAGCTTATCTGCGCCTGAAACGTCCGAAAAAGCAATCATTTAATAATGACAATAACTTTTGAACCATGCATGCTAGAATCATAATTCTTGCTTTCCTGGGTTGGAAATCTTCTGAATTTTCTATATTTGGTGCAGATTTGGTGAAAAAAGCTCAAGTTTTTGAGTTATGCAAGTTTTCATAAAAGTGTGACTTGCAGGCTGGAAAGCCCATTTTAAGCTTATCTGCGCCTGAAACGTCCGAAAAAGCAATCATTTAATAATGACAATAACTTTGGAACCATGCATGCTAGAATCATAATTCTTGCTTTTCTAGGTTGGAAATCTTCTGAATTTTCTATATTTAGTGCAGATTTGGTGAACAAAGCTCAAGTTTTTGAGTTATGCAAGTTTTCATAAAAGTGTGACTTGCAGGCTGGAAAGCCCATTTTTGCACTTCTCTGAGCCTAAAACGTCCGAAAAAGCAATCATTTAATAATGACAATAACTTTTGAACCATGCATGCTAGAATCATAAATCTTGCTTTCCTGGGTTGGAAATCTTCTGAATTTTCTATATTTAGTGCAGATTTGGTGAAAAAAGCTCAACTTTTTGAGTTATGCAAGTTTTCATAAAAGTGTGACTTGCAGGCTGGAAAGCCCATTTTTATGCTTATCTGCGCCTGAAACGTCCGAAAAAGCAATCATTTAATAATGACAATAACTTTTGAACCATGCATGCTAGAATCATAATTCTTGCTTTCCTGGGTTGGAAATCTTCTGAATTTTCTATATTTAGTGCAGATTTGGTGAAAAAAGCTCAACTTTTTGAGTTATGCAAGTTTTCATAAAAGTGTGACTTGCAGGCTGGAAAGCCCATTTTTAAGCTTATCTGCGCCTGAAACGTCCGAAAAAGCAATCATTTAATAATGACAATAACTTTGGAACCATGCATGCTAGAATCATAATTCTTGCTTTTCTAGGTTGGAAATCTTCTGAATTTTCTATATTTAGTGCAGATTTGGTGAAAAAAGCTCAAGTTTTTGAGTTATGCAAGTTTTCATAAAAGTGTGACTTGCAGGCTGGAAAGCCCATTTTTGCACTTCTCTGAGCCTAAAACGTCCGAAAAAGCAATCATTTAATAATGACAATAACTTTTGAACCATGCATGCTAGAATCATAAATCTTGCTTTCCTGGGTTGGAAATCTTCTGAATTTTCTATATTTAGTGCAGATTTGGTGAAAAAAGCTCAACTTTTTGAGTTATGCAAGTTTTCATAAAAGTGTGACTTGCAGGCTGGAAAGCCCATTTTTAAGCTTATCTGCGCCTGAAACGTCCGAAAAAGCAATCATTTAATAATGACAATAACTTTTGAACCATGCATGCTAGAATCATAATTCTTGCTTTCCTGGGTTGGAAATCTTCTGGATTTTCTATATTTAGTGCAGATTTGGTGAAAAAAGCTCAACTTTTTGAGTTATGCAAGTTTTCATAAAAGTGTGACTTGCAGGCTGGAAAGCCCATTTTTAAGCTTATCTGCGCCTGAAACGTCCGAAAAAGCAATCATTTAATAATGACAATAACTTTGGAACCATGCATGCTAGAATCATAATTCTTGCTTTTCTAGGTTGGAAATCTTCTGAATTTTCTATATTTAGTGCAGATTTGGTGAACAAAGCTCAAGTTTTTGAGTTATGCAAGTTTTCATAAAAGTGTGACTTGCAGGCTGGAAAGCCCATTTTTGCACTTCTCTGAGCCTAAAACGTCCGAAAAAGCAATCATTTAATAATGACAATAACTTTTGAACCATGCATGCTAGAATCATAAATCTTGCTTTCCTGGGTTGGAAATCTTCTGAATTTTCTATATTTAGTGCAGATTTGGTGAAAAAAGCTCAACTTTTTGAGTTATGAAAGTTTTCATAAAAGTGTGACTTGCAGGCTGGAAAGCCCATTTTTAAGCTTATCTGCGCCTGAAACGTCCGAAAAAGCAATCATTTAATAATGACAATAACTTTTGAACCATGCATGCTAGAGTCATAATTCTTGCTTTCCTGGGTTGGAAATCTTCTGAATTTTCTATATTTAGTGCAGATTTGGTGAAAAAAGCTCAACTTTTTGAGTTATGCAAGTTTTCATAAAAGTGTGACTTGCAGGCTGGAAAGCCCATTTTTAAGCTTATCTGCGCCTGAAACGTCCGAAAAAGCAATCATTTAATAATGACAATAACTTTGGAACCATGCATGCTAGAATCATAATTCTTGCTTTTCTAGGTTGGAAATCTTCTGAATTTTCTATATTTAGTGCAGATTTGGTGAAAAAAGCTCAAGTTTTTGAGTTATGCAAGTTTTCATAAAAGTGTGACTTGCAGGCTGGAAAGCCCATTTTTGCACTTCTCTGAGCCTAAAACGTCCGAAAAAGCAATCATTTAATAATGACAATAACTTTTGAACCATGCATGCTAGAATCATAAATCTTGCTTTCCTGG
>NW_028283197.1:0-7500 GCF_059441175.1 Urocampus carinirostris
ACCGGCCCGATAATACGCGCACAATTCCCCAAACACCAGCCGGGGACCGGCCCACAGGAGGCGGCAGCCGGTCCCCAAACACCAGCCGGGGACCGGCCCACAAGAGGCGGCAGCCGGTCCCCAAACACCGGCCGGGGACCGGCCCACAAGAGGCGGCAGCCGGTCCCCAAACACCAGCCGGGGACCGGCCCACAAGAGGCGGCAGCCGGTCCCCAAACACCGGCCGGGGACCGGCCCACAGGAGGCGGCAGCCGGTCCCCAAACACCAGCCGGGGACCGGCCCACAGGAGGCGGCAGCCGGTCCCCAAACACTGGCCGGGGAGTGGCACAAATTCTAAGTCCCACGAGCCCCTGGTGACCCGACAATCGGACTTAGTGCAATTTTCCAAGTGCTGCAAGCCAATGTTGGCCCGACAAGTCCCCAAACGGCAGCCCGGTTTTGAGCCACTAGTGTCGGCCTATAAGTCCCCAAACACCGGCCCGGTTTTACGACCACTAGTCCCCCTACACTAGCCCGGGATTCAGCCACTAGTGGCGGGCACAATTCCCCAAACACCGGCCCGGATTTCAGCCACTAGTGGCGGGCACAAGTCCCCCAACACTAGCCCAGTTCTCAGCCACTAGTGGCGGGCACAATTCCCCAAACACCGGTCCGATAATACGCGCGCATATCTTCAAACACCGGCCCGATAATACGCGCACAATTCCCCAAACACCGGCGCGGATTTCAGCCACTATTGGCGGGCACAAGTCCCCCAACACTAGCCCGGGATTCAGCCACTAGTGGCGGGCACGATTCCCCAAACACCGGTCCGATAATACGCGCGCATATCCCCAAACACCGGCCCGATAAAACGCGCACAATTCCCCAAACACCGGCGCGGATTTCAGCCACTATTGGCGGGCACAAGTCCCCCAACACTAGCCCGGGATTCAGCCACTAGTGGCGGGCACGATTCCCCAAACACCGGTCCGATAATACGCGCGCATATCCCCAAACACCGGCCCGATAAAACGCGCACAATTCCCCAAACACCGGCGCGGATTTCAGCCACTATTGGCGGGCACAAGTCCCCCAACACTAGCCCGGGATTCAGCCACTAGTGGCGGGCACAATTCCCCAAACACCGGTCCGATAATACGCGCGCATATCCCCAAACACCGGCCCGATAATACGCGCGCAATTCCCCAAACACCGGCCCGGATTTCAGCCACTAGTGGCGGGCACAAGTCCCCCAACACTAGCCCGGGATTCAGCCACTAGTGGCGGGCACGATTCCCCAAACACCGGTCCGATAATACGCGCGCATATCCCCAAACACCGGCCCGATAATACGCGCACAATTCCCCAAACACCGGCGCGGATTTCAGCCACTATTGGAGGGCACAAGTCCCCCAACACTAGCCAAGTTCTCAGCCACTAGTGGCGGGCACAATTCCCCAAACACCGGTCCGATAATACGCGCGCATATCCCCAAACACCGGCCCGATAATACGCGCACAATTCCCCAAACACCGGCGCGGATTTCAGCCACTATTGGCGGGCACAAGTCCCTCAACACTAGCCCGGGATTCAGCCACTAGTGGCGGGCACGATTCCCCAAACACCGGTCCGATAATACGCGCGCATATCCCCAAACACCGGCCCGATAATACGCGCACAATTCCCCAAACACCGGCCCGGATTTCAGCCACTAGTGGCGGGCACAAGTCCCCCAACACTAGCCAAGTTCTCAGCCACTAGTGGCGGGCACAATTCCCCAAACACCGGTCCGATAATACGCGCGCATATCCCCAAACACCGGCCCGATAATACGCGCACAATTCCCCAAACACCGGCGCGGATTTCAGCCACTATTGGCGGGCACAAGTCCCTCAACACTAGCCCGGGATTCAGCCACTAGTGGCGGGCACGATTCCCCAAACACCGGTCCGATAATACGCGCGCATATCCCCAAACACCGGCCCGATAATACGCGCACAATTCCCCAAACACCGGCGCGGATTTCAGCCACTATTGGCGGGCACAAGTCCCTCAACACTAGCCCGGGATTCAGCCACTAGTGGCGGGCACGATTCCCCAAACACCGGTCCGATAATACGCGCGCATATCCCCAAACACCGGCCCGATAATACGCGCACAATTCCCCAAACACCGGCCCAGATTTCAGCCACTAGTGGCGGGCACAAGTCCCCCAACACTAGCCCGGGATTCAGCCACTAGTGGCGGGCACAAGTCCCCAAACACTAGCCAAGTTCTCAGCCACTAGTGGCGGGCACAATTCCCCAAACACCGGTCCGATAATACGCGCGCATATCCCCAAACACCGGCCCGATAATACGCGCACAATTCCCCAAACACCGGCGCGGATTTCAGCCACTATTGGCGGGCACAAGTCCCCCAACACTAGCCCGGGATTCAGCCACTAGTGGCGGGCACAATTCCCCAAACACCGGTCCGATAATACGCGCGCATATCCCCAAACACCGGCCCGATAATATGCGCACAATTCCCCAAACACCGGCCCGGATTTCAGCCACTAGTGGCGGGCACAAGTCCCCAAACACTAGCCAAGTTCTCAGCCACTAGTGGCGGGCACAATTCCCCAAACACCGGCCCGATAATACGCGCGCAAATCCCCAAACACCGGCCCGATAATACGCGCACAATTCCCCAAACACCGGCCCGATAATACGCGCGCAATTCCCCAAACACCGGCCCGATAATACGCGCGCAATTCCCCAAACACCGGCCCGATAATACGCGCACATTTCCCCAAACACCGGCGCGGATTTCAGCCACTATTGGCGGGCACAAGTCCCCCAACACTAGCCCGGGATTCAGCCACTATTGGCGGGCACAAGTCCCCCAACACTAGCCCGGGATTCAGCCACTAGTGGCGGGCACGATTCCCCAAACACCGGCCCGGCGCTGAGTATATGGCCTCCGAAAGGCCCATACATTCAGACGGGTCCATGTATTTTCAACGACAGCAGCAGTACCGCCAAAATCCATGCAGCGGCGCTGGATTTATGGCCTCCGAAAGGCCCATTCATTCAGACGGGTCCATGTATTTTCAGCGACAGCCGCAGTACCGCCAAAATCCATGCAGAGGCGCTGAGTTTATGGCCTCCGAAAGGCCCATTCATTCAGACGGGTCCATGTATTTTCAGCGACAGCAGCAGTACCGCCAAAATCCATGCAGCGGCGCTGTATTTATGGCCTCCGAAAGGCCCATTCATTACCAACGGGGCTGCAGTAGCATCCCGCGGCCACGCAGGGGCAGATATTGTGAGGGAATTACATGGTAGTGGACGGAGCGCCCATGCATTTCCAATGGGAGTGCAGTACCTCAAAAATCCGCTCCAAGCCACCGAACTTGAGGGCCCGACGTTCCCTCAACACTAGCCCAGTGCAATCGACATTTCGTTCTGTGTACATTGTTACACAGAATGACAATACAAGGGAATTATTATTATTATTATTATAATTATGATGTATTCAGCCACTAGTGGCGGGCACAATACCCCAAACACTGGCCCGGCGCTGGCTGAGTTTATGGCCTCCGAAAGGCCCATACATTCAGACGGGTCCATGTATTTTCAGTTTTCCGTAGCAGGTGTGATTGTTTGTTTAATTAGGTAGTTTGTGTTGGTGACGGTGTTCCTAACTGTGGTGGCTTGTTTGTAGAATGTGGGGCCCTGCGTTTGTGTTATGTTGATTTCTGGTAATTTACTTTTTACTAAGTAGTCTTTCAGGTTTTTGTTTCTTTTAAAGGCTGAGATGATTTTGTAATCTTGGATTATGCTTGTGTTCTGTAGTGTCTGATTTATATTTTGTCCATTCATTCAGACGGGTCCATGTATTTTCAGCGACAGCCGCAGTACCGCCAAAATCCATGCAGCGGCGCTGGATTTATGGCCTCCGAAAGGCCCATTCATTCAGACGGGTCCATGTATTTTCAGCGACAGCCGCAGTACCGCCAAAATCCATGCAGAGGCGCTGAGTTTATGGCCTCCGAAAGGCCCATACATTCAGACGGGTCCATGTATTTTCAGCGACAGCCGCAGTACCGCCAAAATCCATGCAGCGGCGCTGGATTTATAGCCTCCGAAAGGCCCATTCATTCCCAACGGGGCTGCAGTAGCATCCCGCGGCCACGCGGGGGCAGATATTGTGAGGGAATTACATGGTAGTGGACGGAGCGCCCATGCATTTCCAATGGGAGTGCAGTACCTCAAAAATCCGCTCCAAGCCACCGAACTTGAGGGCCCGACGTTCCCTCAACACTAGCCCAGTGCAATCGACATTTCGTTCTGTGTACATTGTTACACAGAATGACAATACAAGGGAATTATTATTATTATTATTATAATTATGATGTATTCAGCCACTAGTGGCGGGCACAATACCCCAAACACTGGCCCGGCGCTGGCTGAGTTTATGGCCTCCGAAAGGCCCATACATTCAGACGGGTCCATGTATTTTCAGTTTTCCGTAGCAGGTGTGATTGTTTGTTTAATTAGGTAGTTTGTGTTGGTGACGGTGTTCCTAACTGTGGTGGCTTGTTTGTAGAATGTGGGGCCCTGCGTTTGTGTTATGTTGATTTCTGGTAATTTACTTTTTACTAAGTAGTCTTTCAGGTTTTTGTTTCTTTTAAAGGCTGAGATGATTTTGTAATCTTGGATTATGCTTGTGTTCTGTAGTGTCTGATTTATATTTTGTCCATTCATTCAGACGGGTCCATGTATTTTCAGCGACAGCCGCAGTACCGCCAAAATCCATGCAGCGGCGCTGAGTTTATGGCCTCCGAAAGGCCCATTCATTCAGACGGGTCCATGTATTTTCAGCGACAGCCGCAGTACCGCCAAAATCCATGCAGCGGCGCTGGGTTTATGGAATCCGAAAGGCCCATTCATTCAGACGGGTCCATGTATTTTCAACGACAGCCGCAGTACCGCCAAAATCCATGCAGCGGCGCTGTATTTATGGCCTCCGAAAGGCCCATTCATTCCCAACGGGGCTGCAGTAGCATCCCGCGGCCACGCAGGGGCAGATATTGTGAGGGAATTACATGGTAGTGGACGGAGCGCCCATGCATTTCCAATGGGAGTGCAGTACCTCAAAAATCCGCTCCAAGCCACCGAACTTGAGGGCCCGACGTTCCCTCAACACTAGCCCAGTGCAATCGACATTTCGTTCTGTGTACATTGTTACACAGAATGACAATACAAGGGAATTATTATTATTATTATTATTATTATGTATTCAGCCACTAGTGACGGGCACAATTCCCCAAACACTGGCCCGGCGCTGAGTTTATGGCCTCCGAAAGGCCCATACATTCAGACGGGTCCATGTATTTTCAGTTTTCCCTAGTAGGTGTGATTGTTTGTTTAATTAGGTAGTTTGTGTTGGTGACGGTGTTCCTAACTGTGGTGGCTTGTTTGTAGAATGTGGGGCCCTGCGTTTGTGTTATGTTGATTTCTGGTAATTTACTTTTTACTAAGTAGTCTTTCAGGTTTTTGTTTCTTTTAAAGGCTGAGATGATTTTGTAATCTTGGATTATGCTTGTGTTCTGTAGTGTCTGATTTATATTTTGTCCATTCATTCAGACGGGTCCATGTATTTTCAGCGACAGCCGCAGTACCGCCAAAATCCATGCAGCGGCGCTGAGTTTATGGCCTCCGAAAGGCCCATTCATTCAGACGGGTCCATGTATTTTCAGCGACAGCCGCAGTACCGCCAAAATCCATGCAGCGGCGCTGGGTTTATGGAATCCGAAAGGCCCATTCATTCAGACGGGTCCATGTATTTTCAACGACAGCCGCAGTACCGCCAAAATCCATGCAGCGGCGCTGTATTTATGGCCTCCGAAAGGCCCATTCATTCCCAACGGGGCAGCAGTAGCATCGCGCGGCCACGCGGGGGCAGATATTGTGAGGGAATTACATTGTAGTGGACGGAGCGCCCATGTATTCCTATGGGCAATGCATTTCCAATGGGAGTGCAGTACCTCAAAAATCCGCTAGAGGGCCCCAAACTTGAGGGCCCGGCGTTCCCTCAAGTGCCGATTTTATACCCCCTTCTCCAGCCGACAGCCAGAATTATATTAGGGACTCGCAATTTTGAGAGGTGAGCACCAGGGCTAATCAGCGGCCACCCGTGACCATTGAGTCCGACAGAGCAGAGGCTAGGGGCGGCCTCGCATCTCGCAATTACCGAGGGAAGATGCCGGTTCTCGAAAAATTTCTAAGTTTTTCAAATTTTAAAGTATTGAAGTATTTAGGGCGCTTCCCGCGGCCCTGGCTTTTGCATGTACCCCTCTAAGCTCCGGTTCTCGAAAAATGTCTAAGTTTTTCAAACTTTAAAGTATTGAAGCCGGACTTCCGCGGAGGCTGACAGGGGGCCTCCATCGAAGCACCCTTCACCCCCGGGTGAGCCGGCGTCGGCCCACGGGCCTGCCGGTTCCCCAACTGAGCGATTGGCACACGAGACCCGCCTCGGAGGGCCCACGTCGGCCGGCGCAAGCCGGTGTTCGGGCGTGCGGCTCCTCCGGCTTTGCGGGTCAAGCTCCAGCGCCGAGGATACTAGGCAAACGTTGGGCCCCCCCGAGCCGAGTGGATACCCGCCTCAGAAAGAGCTGGGGCGGTACGTACGGACGGCCTCACTAAGAGGGAACGGAAGCTACTAAAGCACACGTATAACTGTCCGATGTGCGAACGAAAGTGAGGCCGGACGAATCCGATACGAGTTACGAGTGAGGCGGGATCCACGGCTGGCACTCGCGGGGCCCTCTTGCGAAACCATGCCTCGGCGTGAACCTTTTGGCGGCAGAACCAAGACGAACCGAGGTCGAGCTTCCGTCTCGAGCCACACCCAGACGTCCGACCGTCGCGGAGCCCGACGCCACGCGTGCTAGGGCTCCGCGCGAAACATCGTTTCACGACACCCGCTCGTCAGCCCGTCCGAACGTATACGAGTGTCGCGCGGCCCCCCGGGCCCGGCTGTAGCCACAGCCTCGTCCCGGACCAGGGCCGCACCGCCACCAGCAGCGCCCCCCCGGCGGCAGACGCACTCTGGTTGATCCTGCCAGTAGCATATGCTTGTTTTCAAGATTAAGCCATGCATGTCTAAGTACGAATGGCCAGTACAGTGAAACTGCGAACGGCTCATTAAATCAGTTATGGTTCCTTTGATCGCTCCACCGTTACTTGGATAACTGTGGCAAATCCAGAGCTAATACATGCAAACGAGCGCCGACTCGCGGGCGGGGCTCCGGCCTCGCCCCGGGGACGCGTGCATTTATCAGACACAAAAACCCACGCGGTGTCCGGCGGGCGGGGGCTCAGCCGTCGCGCGCGTCCCCCGCGTCCGGCCTCCGCCTCTCCGGGCGGGGGCGTAAGCGGCGCGGGCGGCTCCGCGCGCGCCGGTCCTCGTTCCGCCGGCCCGGCCCCCCCTTTGTGTTGACTCAGGATAACCTCGTGCCGATCGCTCGC
>NW_028283197.1:17500-32500 GCF_059441175.1 Urocampus carinirostris
GGCGGCAGCCAGTCCCCAAACGCAAGCCAGGAGACGAACCACAAGAGGCGGCAGCCAGTCCCCAAACACCAGCCGGGGACCGGCCCACAAGAGGCGGCAGCCAGTCCCCAAACGCAAGCTCCCGCGAGCCCCTGGTGACCCGACGAGCGAAAATTCCCCCCAACCAGCGCAAGTCCCTAACCCAAGCCGGAAGACGAACCACAAGAGGCGGCAGCCAGTCCCCAAACGCAAGCCAGGAGACGAACCACAAGAGGCGGCAGCCAGTCCCCAAACACCAGCCGGGGACCGGCCCACAAGAGGCGGCAGCCAGTCCCCAAACGCAAGCCAGGAGACGAACCACAAGAGGCGGCAGCCAGTCCCCAAACACCAGCCGGGGACCGGCCCACAAGAGGCGGCAGCCAGTCCCCAAACGCAAGCCAGGAGACGAACCACAAGAGGCGGCAGCCAGTCCCCAAACACCAGCCGGGGACCGGCCCACAAGAGGCGGCAGCCGGTCCCCAAACACCAGCCGGGGACCGGCCCACAAGAGGCGGCAGCCAGTCCCCAAACGCAAGCTCCCGCGAGCCCCTGGTGACCCGACGAGCGAAAATTCCCCCCAACCAGCGCAAGTCCCTAACCCAAGCCGGAAGACGAACCACAAGAGGCGGCAGCCAGTCCCCAAACGCAAGCCAGGGACCGGCCCACAGGAGGCTGCAGCCAGTCCCCAAACACAAGCCGGGGACCGGCCCACAAGAGGCGGCAGCCAGTCCCCAAACGCAAGCTCCCGCGAGCCCCTGGTGACCCGACGAGCGAAAATTCCCCCCAACCAGCGCAAGTCCCTAACCCAAGCCGGAAGACGAACCACAAGAGGCGGCAGCCAGTCCCCAAACGCAAGCCAGGAGACGAACCACAAGAGGCGGCAGCCAGTCCCCAAACACCAGCCGGGGACCGGCCCACAAGAGGCGGCAGCCAGTCCCCAAACGCAAGCCAGGAGACGAACCACAAGAGGCGGCAGCCAGTCCCCAAACACCAGCCGGGGACCGGCCCACAAGAGGCGGCAGCCAGTCCCCAAACGCAAGCTCCCGCGAGCCCCTGGTGACCCGACGAGCGAAAATTCCCCCCAACCAGCGCAAGTCCCTAACCCAAGCCGGAAGACGAACCACAAGAGGCGGCAGCCAGTCCCCAAACGCAAGCCAGGAGACGAACCACAAGAGGCGGCAGCCAGTCCCCAAACACCAGCCGGGGACCGGCCCACAAGAGGCGGCAGCCAGTCCCCAAACGCAAGCCAGGAGACGAACCACAAGAGGCGGCAGCCAGTCCCCAAACACCAGCCGGGGACCGGCCCACAAGAGGCGGCAGCCAGTCCCCAAACGCAAGCCAGGAGACGAACCACAAGAGGCGGCAGCCAGTCCCCAAACACCAGCCGGGGACCGGCCCACAAGAGGCGGCAGCCGGTCCCCAAACACCAGCCGGGGACCGGCCCACAAGAGGCGGCAGCCGGTCCCCAAACACCGGCCGGGGACCGGCCCACAGGAGGCGGCAGCCGGTCCCCAAACACCAGCCGGGGACCGGCCCACAAGAGGCGGCAGCCGGTCCCCAAACACCGGCCGGGGACCGGCCCACAGGAGGCGGCAGCCGGTCCCCAAACACCAGCCGGGGACCGGCCCACAGGAGGCGGCAGCCGGTCCCCAAACACCAGCCGGGGACCGGCCCACAGGAGGCGGCAGCCAGTCCCCAAACACTGGCCGGGGAGTGGCACAAATTCTAAGTCCCACGAGCCCCTGGTGACCCGACAATCGGACTTAGTGCAATTTTCCAAGTGCTGCAAGCCAATGTTGGCCCGACAAGTCCCCAAACGGCAGCCCGGTTTTGAGCCACTAGTGTCGGCCTATAAGTCCCCAAACACCGGCCCGGTTTTACGACCACTAGTCCCCCAACACTAGCCCGGGATTCAGCCACTAGTGGCGGGCACAATTCCCCAAACACCGGTCCGATAATACGCGCGCATATCCCCAAACACCGGCCCGATAATACGCGCGCATATCCCCAAACACCGGCCCGGATTTCAGCCACTAGTGGCGGGCACAAGTCCCCCAACACTAGCCAAGTTCTCAGCCACTAGTGGCGGGCACAATTCCCCAAACACCGGTCCGATAATACGCGCGCATATCCCCAAACACCGGCCCGATAATACGCGCACAATTCCCCAAACACCGGCGCGGATTTCAGCCACTATTGGAGGGCACAAGTCCCCCAACACTAGCCCAGTTCTCAGCCACTAGTGGCGGGCACAATTCCCCAAACACCGGTCCGATAATACGCGCGCATATCCCCAAACACCGGCCCGATAATACGCGCACAATTCCCCAAACACCGGTCCGATAATACGCGCGCATATCCCCAAACACCGGCCCGATAATACGCGCGCATATCCCCAAACACCGGCCCGGATTTCAGCCACTAGTGGCGGGCACAAGTCCCCCAACACTAGCCAAGTTCTCAGCCACTAGTGGCGGGCACAATTCCCCAAACACCGGTCCGATAATACGCGCGCATATCCCCAAACACCGGCCCGATAATACGCGCACAATTCCCCAAACACCGGCGCGGATTTCAGCCACTATTGGAGGGCACAAGTCCCCCAACACTAGCCCAGTTCTCAGCCACTAGTGGCGGGCACAATTCCCCAAACACCGGTCCGATAATACGCGCGCATATCCCCAAACACCGGTCCGATAATACGCGCGCATATCCCCAAACACCGGCCCGATAATACGCGCACAATTCCCCAAACACCGGCGCGGATTTCAGCCACTATTGGCGGGCACAAGTCCCCCAACACTAGCCCGGGATTCAGCCACTAGTGGCGGGCACGATTCCCCAAACACCGGTCCGATAATACGCGCGCATATCCCCAAACACCGGCCCGATAATACGCGCACAATTCCCCAAACACCGGCGCGGATTTCAGCCACTATTGGCGGGCACAAGTCCCCCAACACTAGCCCGGGATTCAGCCACTAGTGGCGGGCACGATTCCCCAAACACCGGTCCGATAATACGCGCGCATATCCCCAAACACCGGCCCGATAATACGCGCACAATTCCCCAAACACCGGCGCGGATTTCAGCCACTATTGGCGGGCACAAGTCCCCCAACACTAGCCCGGGATTCAGCCACTAGTGGCGGGCACGATTCCCCAAACACCGGTCCGATAATACGCGCGCAATTCCCCAAACACCGGCCCGATAAAACGCGCACAATTCCCCAAACACCGGCCCGATAATACGCGCGCATATCCCCAAACACCGGCCCGATAATACGCGCACAATTCCCCAAACACCGGCCCGGATTTCAGCCACTAGTGGCGGGCACAATTCCCCAAACACCGGCCCGATAATACGCGCACAATTCCCCAAACACCGGCCCGATAATACGCGCACAATTCCCCAAACACCGGCCCGGATTTCAGCCACTATTGGCGGGCACAAGTCCCCCAACACTAGCCCGGGATTCAGCCACTAGTGGCGGGCACGATTCCCCAAACACCGGTCCGATAATACGCGCGCATATCCCCAAACACCGGCCCGATAATACGCGCACAATTCCCCAAACACCGGCGCGGATTTCAGCCACTATTGGCGGGCACAAGTCCCCCAACACTAGCCCGGGATTCAGCCACTAGTGGCGGGCACGATTCCCCAAACACCGGTCCGATAATACGCGCGCATATCCCCAAACACCGGCCCGATAATACGCGCACAATTCCCCAAACACCGGCGCGGATTTCAGCCACTATTGGCGGGCACAAGTCCCCCAACACTAGCCCGGGATTCAGCCACTAGTGGCGGGCACGATTCCCCAAACACCGGTCCGATAATACGCGCGCATATCCCCAAACACCGGCCCGATAATACGCGCACAATTCCCCAAACACCGGCGCGGATTTCAGCCACTATTGGCGGGCACAAGTCCCCCAACACTAGCCCGGGATTCAGCCACTAGTGGCGGGCACGATTCCCCAAACACCGGTCCGATAATACGCGCGCATATCCCCAAACACCGGCCCGATAATACGCGCACAATTCCCCAAACACCGGCCCGGATTTCAGCCACTAGTGGCGGGCACAATTCCCCAAACACCGGCCCGATAATACGCGCGCAAATCCCCAAACACCGGCCCGATAATACGCGCACAATTCCCCAAACACCGGCCCGATAATACGCGCGCAATTCCCCAAACACCGGCCCGATAATACGCGCGCAATTCCCCAAACACCGGCCCGATAATACGCGCACATTTCCCCAAACACCGGCGCGGATTTCAGCCACTATTGGCGGGCACAAGTCCCCCAACACTAGCCCGGGATTCAGCCACTAGTGGCGGGCACAATTCCCCAAACACCGGTCCGATAATACGCGCGCATATCCCCAAACACCGGCCCGATAATACGCGCACAATTCCCCAAACACCGGCCCGATAATACGCGCACAATTCCCCAAACACCAGCCGGGGACCGGCCCACAGGAGGCGGCAGCCGGTCCCCAAACACCAGCCGGGGACCGGCCCACAAGAGGCGGCAGCCGGTCCCCAAACACCGGCCGGGGACCGGCCCACAAGAGGCGGCAGCCGGTCCCCAAACACCAGCCGGGGACCGGCCCACAAGAGGCGGCAGCCGGTCCCCAAACACCGGCCGGGGACCGGCCCACAGGAGGCGGCAGCCGGTCCCCAAACACCAGCCGGGGACCGGCCCACAGGAGGCGGCAGCCGGTCCCCAAACACTGGCCGGGGAGTGGCACAAATTCTAAGTCCCACGAGCCCCTGGTGACCCGACAATCGGACTTAGTGCAATTTTCCAAGTGCTGCAAGCCAATGTTGGCCCGACAAGTCCCCAAACGGCAGCCCGGTTTTGAGCCACTAGTGTCGGCCTATAAGTCCCCAAACACCGGCCCGGTTTTACGACCACTAGTCCCCCTACACTAGCCCGGGATTCAGCCACTAGTGGCGGGCACAATTCCCCAAACACCGGCCCGGATTTCAGCCACTAGTGGCGGGCACAAGTCCCCCAACACTAGCCCAGTTCTCAGCCACTAGTGGCGGGCACAATTCCCCAAACACCGGTCCGATAATACGCGCGCATATCTTCAAACACCGGCCCGATAATACGCGCACAATTCCCCAAACACCGGCGCGGATTTCAGCCACTATTGGCGGGCACAAGTCCCCCAACACTAGCCCGGGATTCAGCCACTAGTGGCGGGCACGATTCCCCAAACACCGGTCCGATAATACGCGCGCATATCCCCAAACACCGGCCCGATAAAACGCGCACAATTCCCCAAACACCGGCGCGGATTTCAGCCACTATTGGCGGGCACAAGTCCCCCAACACTAGCCCGGGATTCAGCCACTAGTGGCGGGCACGATTCCCCAAACACCGGTCCGATAATACGCGCGCATATCCCCAAACACCGGCCCGATAAAACGCGCACAATTCCCCAAACACCGGCGCGGATTTCAGCCACTATTGGCGGGCACAAGTCCCCCAACACTAGCCCGGGATTCAGCCACTAGTGGCGGGCACAATTCCCCAAACACCGGTCCGATAATACGCGCGCATATCCCCAAACACCGGCCCGATAATACGCGCGCAATTCCCCAAACACCGGCCCGGATTTCAGCCACTAGTGGCGGGCACAAGTCCCCCAACACTAGCCCGGGATTCAGCCACTAGTGGCGGGCACGATTCCCCAAACACCGGTCCGATAATACGCGCGCATATCCCCAAACACCGGCCCGATAATACGCGCACAATTCCCCAAACACCGG
Organism: Urocampus carinirostris; assembly: GCF_059441175.1. Classification (NCBI taxonomy): domain Eukaryota; kingdom Metazoa; phylum Chordata; class Actinopteri; order Syngnathiformes; family Syngnathidae; genus Urocampus; species Urocampus carinirostris. The sequence continues at coordinate 23,311 of NW_028283197.1, forward strand.
CGCGGATTTCAGCCACTATTGGAGGGCACAAGTCCCCCAACACTAGCCAAGTTCTCAGCCACTAGTGGCGGGCACAATTCCCCAAACACCGGTCCGATAATACGCGCGCATATCCCCAAACACCGGCCCGATAATACGCGCACAATTCCCCAAACACCGGCGCGGATTTCAGCCACTATTGGCGGGCACAAGTCCCTCAACACTAGCCCGGGATTCAGCCACTAGTGGCGGGCACGATTCCCCAAACACCGGTCCGATAATACGCGCGCATATCCCCAAACACCGGCCCGATAATACGCGCACAATTCCCCAAACACCGGCCCGGATTTCAGCCACTAGTGGCGGGCACAAGTCCCCCAACACTAGCCAAGTTCTCAGCCACTAGTGGCGGGCACAATTCCCCAAACACCGGTCCGATAATACGCGCGCATATCCCCAAACACCGGCCCGATAATACGCGCACAATTCCCCAAACACCGGCGCGGATTTCAGCCACTATTGGCGGGCACAAGTCCCTCAACACTAGCCCGGGATTCAGCCACTAGTGGCGGGCACGATTCCCCAAACACCGGTCCGATAATACGCGCGCATATCCCCAAACACCGGCCCGATAATACGCGCACAATTCCCCAAACACCGGCGCGGATTTCAGCCACTATTGGCGGGCACAAGTCCCTCAACACTAGCCCGGGATTCAGCCACTAGTGGCGGGCACGATTCCCCAAACACCGGTCCGATAATACGCGCGCATATCCCCAAACACCGGCCCGATAATACGCGCACAATTCCCCAAACACCGGCCCAGATTTCAGCCACTAGTGGCGGGCACAAGTCCCCCAACACTAGCCCGGGATTCAGCCACTAGTGGCGGGCACAAGTCCCCAAACACTAGCCAAGTTCTCAGCCACTAGTGGCGGGCACAATTCCCCAAACACCGGTCCGATAATACGCGCGCATATCCCCAAACACCGGCCCGATAATACGCGCACAATTCCCCAAACACCGGCGCGGATTTCAGCCACTATTGGCGGGCACAAGTCCCCCAACACTAGCCCGGGATTCAGCCACTAGTGGCGGGCACAATTCCCCAAACACCGGTCCGATAATACGCGCGCATATCCCCAAACACCGGCCCGATAATATGCGCACAATTCCCCAAACACCGGCCCGGATTTCAGCCACTAGTGGCGGGCACAAGTCCCCAAACACTAGCCAAGTTCTCAGCCACTAGTGGCGGGCACAATTCCCCAAACACCGGCCCGATAATACGCGCGCAAATCCCCAAACACCGGCCCGATAATACGCGCACAATTCCCCAAACACCGGCCCGATAATACGCGCGCAATTCCCCAAACACCGGCCCGATAATACGCGCGCAATTCCCCAAACACCGGCCCGATAATACGCGCACATTTCCCCAAACACCGGCGCGGATTTCAGCCACTATTGGCGGGCACAAGTCCCCCAACACTAGCCCGGGATTCAGCCACTATTGGCGGGCACAAGTCCCCCAACACTAGCCCGGGATTCAGCCACTAGTGGCGGGCACGATTCCCCAAACACCGGCCCGGCGCTGAGTATATGGCCTCCGAAAGGCCCATACATTCAGACGGGTCCATGTATTTTCAACGACAGCAGCAGTACCGCCAAAATCCATGCAGCGGCGCTGGATTTATGGCCTCCGAAAGGCCCATTCATTCAGACGGGTCCATGTATTTTCAGCGACAGCCGCAGTACCGCCAAAATCCATGCAGAGGCGCTGAGTTTATGGCCTCCGAAAGGCCCATTCATTCAGACGGGTCCATGTATTTTCAGCGACAGCAGCAGTACCGCCAAAATCCATGCAGCGGCGCTGTATTTATGGCCTCCGAAAGGCCCATTCATTACCAACGGGGCTGCAGTAGCATCCCGCGGCCACGCAGGGGCAGATATTGTGAGGGAATTACATGGTAGTGGACGGAGCGCCCATGCATTTCCAATGGGAGTGCAGTACCTCAAAAATCCGCTCCAAGCCACCGAACTTGAGGGCCCGACGTTCCCTCAACACTAGCCCAGTGCAATCGACATTTCGTTCTGTGTACATTGTTACACAGAATGACAATACAAGGGAATTATTATTATTATTATTATAATTATGATGTATTCAGCCACTAGTGGCGGGCACAATACCCCAAACACTGGCCCGGCGCTGGCTGAGTTTATGGCCTCCGAAAGGCCCATACATTCAGACGGGTCCATGTATTTTCAGTTTTCCGTAGCAGGTGTGATTGTTTGTTTAATTAGGTAGTTTGTGTTGGTGACGGTGTTCCTAACTGTGGTGGCTTGTTTGTAGAATGTGGGGCCCTGCGTTTGTGTTATGTTGATTTCTGGTAATTTACTTTTTACTAAGTAGTCTTTCAGGTTTTTGTTTCTTTTAAAGGCTGAGATGATTTTGTAATCTTGGATTATGCTTGTGTTCTGTAGTGTCTGATTTATATTTTGTCCATTCATTCAGACGGGTCCATGTATTTTCAGCGACAGCCGCAGTACCGCCAAAATCCATGCAGCGGCGCTGGATTTATGGCCTCCGAAAGGCCCATTCATTCAGACGGGTCCATGTATTTTCAGCGACAGCCGCAGTACCGCCAAAATCCATGCAGAGGCGCTGAGTTTATGGCCTCCGAAAGGCCCATACATTCAGACGGGTCCATGTATTTTCAGCGACAGCCGCAGTACCGCCAAAATCCATGCAGCGGCGCTGGATTTATAGCCTCCGAAAGGCCCATTCATTCCCAACGGGGCTGCAGTAGCATCCCGCGGCCACGCGGGGGCAGATATTGTGAGGGAATTACATGGTAGTGGACGGAGCGCCCATGCATTTCCAATGGGAGTGCAGTACCTCAAAAATCCGCTCCAAGCCACCGAACTTGAGGGCCCGACGTTCCCTCAACACTAGCCCAGTGCAATCGACATTTCGTTCTGTGTACATTGTTACACAGAATGACAATACAAGGGAATTATTATTATTATTATTATTATTATGTATTCAGCCACTAGTGACGGGCACAATTCCCCAAACACTGGCCCGGCGCTGAGTTTATGGCCTCCGAAAGGCCCATACATTCAGACGGGTCCATGTATTTTCAGTTTTCCCTAGTAGGTGTGATTGTTTGTTTAATTAGGTAGTTTGTGTTGGTGACGGTGTTCCTAACTGTGGTGGCTTGTTTGTAGAATGTGGGGCCCTGCGTTTGTGTTATGTTGATTTCTGGTAATTTACTTTTTACTAAGTAGTCTTTCAGGTTTTTGTTTCTTTTAAAGGCTGAGATGATTTTGTAATCTTGGATTATGCTTGTGTTCTGTAGTGTCTGATTTATATTTTGTCCATTCATTCAGACGGGTCCATGTATTTTCAGCGACAGCCGCAGTACCGCCAAAATCCATGCAGCGGCGCTGAGTTTATGGCCTCCGAAAGGCCCATTCATTCAGACGGGTCCATGTATTTTCAGCGACAGCCGCAGTACCGCCAAAATCCATGCAGCGGCGCTGGGTTTATGGAATCCGAAAGGCCCATTCATTCAGACGGGTCCATGTATTTTCAACGACAGCCGCAGTACCGCCAAAATCCATGCAGCGGCGCTGTATTTATGGCCTCCGAAAGGCCCATTCATTCCCAACGGGGCAGCAGTAGCATCGCGCGGCCACGCGGGGGCAGATATTGTGAGGGAATTACATTGTAGTGGACGGAGCGCCCATGTATTCCTATGGGCAATGCATTTCCAATGGGAGTGCAGTACCTCAAAAATCCGCTAGAGGGCCCCAAACTTGAGGGCCCGGCGTTCCCTCAAGTGCCGATTTTATACCCCCTTCTCCAGCCGACAGCCAGAATTATATTAGGGACTCGCAATTTTGAGAGGTGAGCACCAGGGCTAATCAGCGGCCACCCGTGACCATTGAGTCCGACAGAGCAGAGGCTAGGGGCGGCCTCGCATCTCGCAATTACCGAGGGAAGATGCCGGTTCTCGAAAAATTTCTAAGTTTTTCAAATTTTAAAGTATTGAAGTATTTAGGGCGCTTCCCGCGGCCCTGGCTTTTGCATGTACCCCTCTAAGCTCCGGTTCTCGAAAAATGTCTAAGTTTTTCAAACTTTAAAGTATTGAAGCCGGACTTCCGCGGAGGCTGACAGGGGGCCTCCATCGAAGCACCCTTCACCCCCGGGTGAGCCGGCGTCGGCCCACGGGCCTGCCGGTTCCCCAACTGAGCGATTGGCACACGAGACCCGCCTCGGAGGGCCCACGTCGGCCGGCGCAAGCCGGTGTTCGGGCGTGCGGCTCCTCCGGCTTTGCGGGTCAAGCTCCAGCGCCGAGGATACTAGGCAAACGTTGGGCCCCCCCGAGCCGAGTGGATACCCGCCTCAGAAAGAGCTGGGGCGGTACGTACGGACGGCCTCACTAAGAGGGAACGGAAGCTACTAAAGCACACGTATAACTGTCCGATGTGCGAACGAAAGTGAGGCCGGACGAATCCGATACGAGTTACGAGTGAGGCGGGATCCACGGCTGGCACTCGCGGGGCCCTCTTGCGAAACCATGCCTCGGCGTGAACCTTTTGGCGGCAGAACCAAGACGAACCGAGGTCGAGCTTCCGTCTCGAGCCACACCCAGACGTCCGACCGTCGCGGAGCCCGACGCCACGCGTGCTAGGGCTCCGCGCGAAACATCGTTTCACGACACCCGCTCGTCAGCCCGTCCGAACGTATACGAGTGTCGCGCGGCCCCCCGGGCCCGGCTGTAGCCACAGCCTCGTCCCGGACCAGGGCCGCACCGCCACCAGCAGCGCCCCCCCGGCGGCAGACGCACTCTGGTTGATCCTGCCAGTAGCATATGCTTGTTTTCAAGATTAAGCCATGCATGTCTAAGTACGAATGGCCAGTACAGTGAAACTGCGAACGGCTCATTAAATCAGTTATGGTTCCTTTGATCGCTCCACCGTTACTTGGATAACTGTGGCAAATCCAGAGCTAATACATGCAAACGAGCGCCGACTCGCGGGCGGGGCTCCGGCCTCGCCCCGGGGACGCGTGCATTTATCAGACACAAAAACCCACGCGGTGTCCGGCGGGCGGGGGCTCAGCCGTCGCGCGCGTCCCCCGCGTCCGGCCTCCGCCTCTCCGGGCGGGGGCGTAAGCGGCGCGGGCGGCTCCGCGCGCGCCGGTCCTCGTTCCGCCGGCCCGGCCCCCCCTTTGTGTTGACTCAGGATAACCTCGTGCCGATCGCTCGCCCACCCGAGGCGGCGACGACTCATTCGAATGTCTGCCCTATCAACTTTCGATGGTAGACTCTGCGCCTACCATGGTGACCACGGGTAACGGGGAATCAGGGTTCGATTCCGGAGAGGGAGCATGAGAAACGGCTACCACATCCAAGGAAGGCAGCAGGCGCGCAAATTACCCACTCCCGACACGGGGAGGTAGTGACGAAAAATAACAATACGGGACTCGTTCGAGTCTCCGTAATTGGAATGAGCCGAACACAAACCCATCGGCCAGCATCCATTGGAGGGCAAGTCTGGTGCCAGCAGCCGCGGTAATTCCAGCTCCAATAGCGTATTTTAAAGTTGCTGCAGTTAAAAAGCTCCTAGTTGGACCCCGGGACGCGAGCTGACGGTCCGCCGCGAGGCGTGCATCCGTCTGTCCCAGCCCCTGCCTCTCGGCAAAAGCCCCCGTGATGCCCTTCGCTGGGTGTCACTCGCGGGGCCCGAAGCGTTTACTTTGAGGAAATTAGAGTGTTCAAAGCAGGCCACACGGCCGCCCCTGCATATCGCAGCTGGGAATAATGGAATAGGACTCCGGTTCTATTTTGTGGGTTGTCATGAACTGGGGCCATGATTAAGAGGGACGGCCGGGGGCATTCGTACTGCGCCGCTAGAGGTGAAATTCTTGGACCGGCGCAAGACGGACGAGAGCGAAAGCATTTGCCAAGAATGTTTTCATTAATCAAGAACGAAAGTCGGAGGTTCGAAGACGATCAGATACCGTCCTAGTTCCGACCATAAACGATGCCGACTCGCGATCCGGCGGCGTTATTCCCATGACCCGCCGAGCAGCACCCGGGAAACCGACCAAGTGTCTGGGTTCCGGGGGGAGTATTGTTGCAAAGCTGAAACTTAAAGGAATTGACGGAAGGGCACCACCAGGAGTGGAGCATGCGGCTTAATTTGACTCAACACGGGAAACCTCACCCGGCCCGGACACGGAAAGGATTGACAGATTGAAGGCTCTTTCTCGATACCGTGGGTGGTGGTGCATGGCCGTTCGTAGTTGGTGGAGCGATTTGTCTGGTTAATTCCGATAACGAACGAGACTCAAACATACTAAATAGTACCGCGGCCCCCCGCGCGGTCGGCGGCAGAAAACTTCTTAGAGGGACAAGTGGCTCTCAGCCACACGAGAATGAGCAATAACAGGTCTGTGATGCCCTTAGATGTCCGGGGCTGCACGCGCGCCACACTGAGCGTATAAGCGCGTCGTCTATCCCCGCGCCGGCAGGCGCGGGTAATCCTATGAACCCCGCTCGTGACAGGGCCTGGGGATTGCAATTATTTCCCACCAACGAGGAATTCCCAGTAAGCGCGGGTCATTAGCCTGCGTTGATTAAGTCCCTGCCCTTTGTACACACCGCCCGTCGCTACTACCGATCGGATGGCTTAGTGAGGTCCTCGGATAGTCCCCGCCGGGGCCGGCCCCGGCTCCGGCGGTGTGCCAGAAGACGGTCGAACTTGACTATCTAGAGGAAGTAAAAGTCGTAACAAGGTTTCTGTAGGTGAACCTGCAGAAGGATCATTAACGTACGAGCGGCAGCAGATCCGCCTCGGTACACCCCCGACGAGCCAGACGCCGAGGGCGGCGGGTCGTCGCAGGCGGAGGAAGAGGGTAGACCGGGACGGGACGGGACGGGGGGCGCGGCGCGGGTCACTCCCGGGCCGCGCGTCGGAGCGAGTTCGGCGGGCGCCACGCGGCGCGGCGCGAGGCGAGAAAAGGCGGCGGGCGATGTCGCGCTACCTCCGTGCGAGCGGGGTAGCGCGCTCGTCCGACGACCCCAGTAGCGCGGCGCGGCGCGACGACAGGCGACCGCCAGCGACGGGCGAAAGGCGGCGGCCGTGCGCGGGACCCCCGTAACCGGGGAATCCCCCTATGCCGACGACCCTAGCTCGGCGCGGTTCTCGCGCTTCCGGCGCGCGCTTCCGGGGCGGCACTCGCCTCGACGACCTCCCGTCCTTTAAAGGTAACGGTTCGGGCCGGCGCCCCGGCGTCCGTCCGCCCGTCGGTGTCGCGTGTCCGTGCGGCGCGGGGCTGCTCTCGGCGAGGGTCGCCGAGCAAGCGGATCCCCGCACGGATCACAACGGCCGTATGGCGGCGGCGTCGGGACGCCCGCCCGAGACGAAGGTTCAGGGCGACGAAACGGTGCTCCCACCGGCTACCTTTTTCCCCGGCCAAACGCGTCCGTCGGCCGGAGCCCTCGAGGGGCCGCGTAGCGCGCGCGTGGGCCGGCCCCCGGACACCGGAGTCCCTCCCGGGGCTCCGGACACCGGGGGTTCGGTTCCGCGCGGTCCGCCGCGGTCTCCTCTGTCCATCCATAGTCCGGGCAGGCCGCGGCCGGGTCGGGGGCCAGTCCCCCCTCGGTGTCAGCGCGGTCGCGCCGCCCTTGTAAACCAAACCCACTCGCTGACGGGTAGCAACACCCAAAGCGTCGCTTCGCGGCGCGGCGGGGCTTCCAAGTCGGATGGCCTTCCGGGGTCCGGGTAGGAGACGCCGGGGGCCGGCCTCAGCGCCGAGCCCCCGACCTACCCGGCGAGTCCGGTCGCCGAGTCGTGTCAGGCCCGAGCGGGAGACGCCGGGCGCCGGCCTCAGCGCCGAGCGCCCGACCTACCCGGGCCGACGCACGTCTCGGGCGCCGTCGCGGCCCCGAGCGGGAGACGCCGGGCGCCGGCCTCAGCGCCGCGCGCCCGACCCGCTCGGCTCGTCGCGGCGTCGCGCGTATCGCGCCCGTCGGTAACCGCGCCGCGGGTTAGGGGCTCGCTCGCGGGAGCGACCGAACGGCACCCGCGGCGCGTTCGTCTCCGGTACAAACCCTGTCGTGAATTTGTCTCCGATCGTCCCGGGCGGACGTAAAAGGGCCCAAACGTACGACTCTTAGCGGTGGATCACTCGGCTCGTGCGTCGATGAAGAACGCAGCTAGCTGCGAGAACTAATGTGATTTGCAGGACACATTGATCATCGACACTTTGAACGCACATTGCGGCCCCGGTTTTACCCCGGGGCCACGCCTGTCTGAGCGGCGCTTTCCAATCGATCGGACGCGGGCCGGGCCCTCCGCGACATTCCGCCGGTCCGTCCGGCGGGTGGCGCGAGAACCCGGTCCGCGCGGGCGAGGCTCGGGCCCTCCGCGACATTCCGCCGGTCCGCCCGGCGGGTGGCGCGCGACCCGTGTCCCCGCCCACTCCGCGGCTGGGGTTTCGCAGGGACCCCCGTCCCTTCGTACCCTCAAATACAGACTCGGGCGGCGCTCCGTGTCCGTCCGCCCGTCGGTGTCGCGCGTCCGCGCGTCCGGAGGTGCTTCTCGGCTGCCGGTGAGTACGGCTGGTACTTAGCATACCGAGAAGGTGCTCCGCGCGCGCGGCTCCGCGCGGCGGCCCGTATGGCGGCGGCGCTCGGCGCCCTCCTCAGGTAAAGGTCCCGGTCGGCGCCTCGGCGTCCGTCCGCCCGTCGGTGTCGCGTGTCCGTGCGGCGCGGGGCTGCTCTCGGCGAGGGTCGCCGAGCAAGCGGATCCCCGCACGGATCACAACGGCCGTATGGCGGCGGCGCCGGTCCCGGCGCCGGCCCCGACCGCACAGCTCTACGCGCACGCCCTCAGATCAGACGAGACGACCCGCTGAATTTAAGCATATTACTAAGCGGAGGAAAAGAAACTAACCAGGATTCCCTCAGTAGCGGCGAGCGAAGAGGGAAAAGCCCAGCGCCGAATCCCCGCCCTGCGGTAGGGCGAGGGAAATGTGGCGTACGGAAGGCCGCTTTAGCCCGGCGCCGCTCGGGGGCCCGAGTCCTTCTGATAGAGGCTCAGCCCAGGGACGGTGTGAGGCCGGTAGCGGCCCCCGGCTCGCCGGGGCGAGGCCTTCTCGGAGTCGGGTTGCTTGTGAATGCAGCCCAAAGCGGGT
>NW_028283197.1:40000-52500 GCF_059441175.1 Urocampus carinirostris
ATTCCCCAAACACCGGTCCGATAATACGCGCGCATATCCCCAAACACCGGCCCGATAATACGCGCACAATTCCCCAAACACCGGCGCGGATTTCAGCCACTATTGGCGGGCACAAGTCCCCCAACACTAGCCCGGGATTCAGCCACTAGTGGCGGGCACGATTCCCCAAACACCGGTCCGATAATACGCGCGCATATCCCCAAACACCGGCCCGATAATACGCGCACAATTCCCCAAACACCGGCGCGGATTTCAGCCACTATTGGCGGGCACAAGTCCCCCAACACTAGCCCGGGATTCAGCCACTAGTGGCGGGCACGATTCCCCAAACACCGGTCCGATAATACGCGCGCAATTCCCCAAACACCGGCCCGATAAAACGCGCACAATTCCCCAAACACCGGCCCGATAATACGCGCGCATATCCCCAAACACCGGCCCGATAATACGCGCACAATTCCCCAAACACCGGCCCGGATTTCAGCCACTAGTGGCGGGCACAATTCCCCAAACACCGGCCCGATAATACGCGCACAATTCCCCAAACACCGGCCCGATAATACGCGCACAATTCCCCAAACACCGGCCCGGATTTCAGCCACTATTGGCGGGCACAAGTCCCCCAACACTAGCCCGGGATTCAGCCACTAGTGGCGGGCACGATTCCCCAAACACCGGTCCGATAATACGCGCGCATATCCCCAAACACCGGCCCGATAATACGCGCACAATTCCCCAAACACCGGCGCGGATTTCAGCCACTATTGGCGGGCACAAGTCCCCCAACACTAGCCCGGGATTCAGCCACTAGTGGCGGGCACGATTCCCCAAACACCGGTCCGATAATACGCGCGCATATCCCCAAACACCGGCCCGATAATACGCGCACAATTCCCCAAACACCGGCGCGGATTTCAGCCACTATTGGCGGGCACAAGTCCCCCAACACTAGCCCGGGATTCAGCCACTAGTGGCGGGCACGATTCCCCAAACACCGGTCCGATAATACGCGCGCATATCCCCAAACACCGGCCCGATAATACGCGCACAATTCCCCAAACACCGGCGCGGATTTCAGCCACTATTGGCGGGCACAAGTCCCCCAACACTAGCCCGGGATTCAGCCACTAGTGGCGGGCACGATTCCCCAAACACCGGTCCGATAATACGCGCGCATATCCCCAAACACCGGCCCGATAATACGCGCACAATTCCCCAAACACCGGCCCGGATTTCAGCCACTAGTGGCGGGCACAATTCCCCAAACACCGGCCCGATAATACGCGCGCAAATCCCCAAACACCGGCCCGATAATACGCGCACAATTCCCCAAACACCGGCCCGATAATACGCGCGCAATTCCCCAAACACCGGCCCGATAATACGCGCGCAATTCCCCAAACACCGGCCCGATAATACGCGCACATTTCCCCAAACACCGGCGCGGATTTCAGCCACTATTGGCGGGCACAAGTCCCCCAACACTAGCCCGGGATTCAGCCACTAGTGGCGGGCACAATTCCCCAAACACCGGTCCGATAATACGCGCGCATATCCCCAAACACCGGCCCGATAATACGCGCACAATTCCCCAAACACCGGCCCGATAATACGCGCACAATTCCCCAAACACCAGCCGGGGACCGGCCCACAGGAGGCGGCAGCCGGTCCCCAAACACCAGCCGGGGACCGGCCCACAAGAGGCGGCAGCCGGTCCCCAAACACCGGCCGGGGACCGGCCCACAAGAGGCGGCAGCCGGTCCCCAAACACCAGCCGGGGACCGGCCCACAAGAGGCGGCAGCCGGTCCCCAAACACCGGCCGGGGACCGGCCCACAGGAGGCGGCAGCCGGTCCCCAAACACCAGCCGGGGACCGGCCCACAGGAGGCGGCAGCCGGTCCCCAAACACTGGCCGGGGAGTGGCACAAATTCTAAGTCCCACGAGCCCCTGGTGACCCGACAATCGGACTTAGTGCAATTTTCCAAGTGCTGCAAGCCAATGTTGGCCCGACAAGTCCCCAAACGGCAGCCCGGTTTTGAGCCACTAGTGTCGGCCTATAAGTCCCCAAACACCGGCCCGGTTTTACGACCACTAGTCCCCCTACACTAGCCCGGGATTCAGCCACTAGTGGCGGGCACAATTCCCCAAACACCGGCCCGGATTTCAGCCACTAGTGGCGGGCACAAGTCCCCCAACACTAGCCCAGTTCTCAGCCACTAGTGGCGGGCACAATTCCCCAAACACCGGTCCGATAATACGCGCGCATATCTTCAAACACCGGCCCGATAATACGCGCACAATTCCCCAAACACCGGCGCGGATTTCAGCCACTATTGGCGGGCACAAGTCCCCCAACACTAGCCCGGGATTCAGCCACTAGTGGCGGGCACGATTCCCCAAACACCGGTCCGATAATACGCGCGCATATCCCCAAACACCGGCCCGATAAAACGCGCACAATTCCCCAAACACCGGCGCGGATTTCAGCCACTATTGGCGGGCACAAGTCCCCCAACACTAGCCCGGGATTCAGCCACTAGTGGCGGGCACGATTCCCCAAACACCGGTCCGATAATACGCGCGCATATCCCCAAACACCGGCCCGATAAAACGCGCACAATTCCCCAAACACCGGCGCGGATTTCAGCCACTATTGGCGGGCACAAGTCCCCCAACACTAGCCCGGGATTCAGCCACTAGTGGCGGGCACAATTCCCCAAACACCGGTCCGATAATACGCGCGCATATCCCCAAACACCGGCCCGATAATACGCGCGCAATTCCCCAAACACCGGCCCGGATTTCAGCCACTAGTGGCGGGCACAAGTCCCCCAACACTAGCCCGGGATTCAGCCACTAGTGGCGGGCACGATTCCCCAAACACCGGTCCGATAATACGCGCGCATATCCCCAAACACCGGCCCGATAATACGCGCACAATTCCCCAAACACCGGCGCGGATTTCAGCCACTATTGGAGGGCACAAGTCCCCCAACACTAGCCAAGTTCTCAGCCACTAGTGGCGGGCACAATTCCCCAAACACCGGTCCGATAATACGCGCGCATATCCCCAAACACCGGCCCGATAATACGCGCACAATTCCCCAAACACCGGCGCGGATTTCAGCCACTATTGGCGGGCACAAGTCCCTCAACACTAGCCCGGGATTCAGCCACTAGTGGCGGGCACGATTCCCCAAACACCGGTCCGATAATACGCGCGCATATCCCCAAACACCGGCCCGATAATACGCGCACAATTCCCCAAACACCGGCCCGGATTTCAGCCACTAGTGGCGGGCACAAGTCCCCCAACACTAGCCAAGTTCTCAGCCACTAGTGGCGGGCACAATTCCCCAAACACCGGTCCGATAATACGCGCGCATATCCCCAAACACCGGCCCGATAATACGCGCACAATTCCCCAAACACCGGCGCGGATTTCAGCCACTATTGGCGGGCACAAGTCCCTCAACACTAGCCCGGGATTCAGCCACTAGTGGCGGGCACGATTCCCCAAACACCGGTCCGATAATACGCGCGCATATCCCCAAACACCGGCCCGATAATACGCGCACAATTCCCCAAACACCGGCGCGGATTTCAGCCACTATTGGCGGGCACAAGTCCCTCAACACTAGCCCGGGATTCAGCCACTAGTGGCGGGCACGATTCCCCAAACACCGGTCCGATAATACGCGCGCATATCCCCAAACACCGGCCCGATAATACGCGCACAATTCCCCAAACACCGGCCCAGATTTCAGCCACTAGTGGCGGGCACAAGTCCCCCAACACTAGCCCGGGATTCAGCCACTAGTGGCGGGCACAAGTCCCCAAACACTAGCCAAGTTCTCAGCCACTAGTGGCGGGCACAATTCCCCAAACACCGGTCCGATAATACGCGCGCATATCCCCAAACACCGGCCCGATAATACGCGCACAATTCCCCAAACACCGGCGCGGATTTCAGCCACTATTGGCGGGCACAAGTCCCCCAACACTAGCCCGGGATTCAGCCACTAGTGGCGGGCACAATTCCCCAAACACCGGTCCGATAATACGCGCGCATATCCCCAAACACCGGCCCGATAATATGCGCACAATTCCCCAAACACCGGCCCGGATTTCAGCCACTAGTGGCGGGCACAAGTCCCCAAACACTAGCCAAGTTCTCAGCCACTAGTGGCGGGCACAATTCCCCAAACACCGGCCCGATAATACGCGCGCAAATCCCCAAACACCGGCCCGATAATACGCGCACAATTCCCCAAACACCGGCCCGATAATACGCGCGCAATTCCCCAAACACCGGCCCGATAATACGCGCGCAATTCCCCAAACACCGGCCCGATAATACGCGCACATTTCCCCAAACACCGGCGCGGATTTCAGCCACTATTGGCGGGCACAAGTCCCCCAACACTAGCCCGGGATTCAGCCACTATTGGCGGGCACAAGTCCCCCAACACTAGCCCGGGATTCAGCCACTAGTGGCGGGCACGATTCCCCAAACACCGGCCCGGCGCTGAGTATATGGCCTCCGAAAGGCCCATACATTCAGACGGGTCCATGTATTTTCAACGACAGCAGCAGTACCGCCAAAATCCATGCAGCGGCGCTGGATTTATGGCCTCCGAAAGGCCCATTCATTCAGACGGGTCCATGTATTTTCAGCGACAGCCGCAGTACCGCCAAAATCCATGCAGAGGCGCTGAGTTTATGGCCTCCGAAAGGCCCATTCATTCAGACGGGTCCATGTATTTTCAGCGACAGCAGCAGTACCGCCAAAATCCATGCAGCGGCGCTGTATTTATGGCCTCCGAAAGGCCCATTCATTACCAACGGGGCTGCAGTAGCATCCCGCGGCCACGCAGGGGCAGATATTGTGAGGGAATTACATGGTAGTGGACGGAGCGCCCATGCATTTCCAATGGGAGTGCAGTACCTCAAAAATCCGCTCCAAGCCACCGAACTTGAGGGCCCGACGTTCCCTCAACACTAGCCCAGTGCAATCGACATTTCGTTCTGTGTACATTGTTACACAGAATGACAATACAAGGGAATTATTATTATTATTATTATAATTATGATGTATTCAGCCACTAGTGGCGGGCACAATACCCCAAACACTGGCCCGGCGCTGGCTGAGTTTATGGCCTCCGAAAGGCCCATACATTCAGACGGGTCCATGTATTTTCAGTTTTCCGTAGCAGGTGTGATTGTTTGTTTAATTAGGTAGTTTGTGTTGGTGACGGTGTTCCTAACTGTGGTGGCTTGTTTGTAGAATGTGGGGCCCTGCGTTTGTGTTATGTTGATTTCTGGTAATTTACTTTTTACTAAGTAGTCTTTCAGGTTTTTGTTTCTTTTAAAGGCTGAGATGATTTTGTAATCTTGGATTATGCTTGTGTTCTGTAGTGTCTGATTTATATTTTGTCCATTCATTCAGACGGGTCCATGTATTTTCAGCGACAGCCGCAGTACCGCCAAAATCCATGCAGCGGCGCTGGATTTATGGCCTCCGAAAGGCCCATTCATTCAGACGGGTCCATGTATTTTCAGCGACAGCCGCAGTACCGCCAAAATCCATGCAGAGGCGCTGAGTTTATGGCCTCCGAAAGGCCCATACATTCAGACGGGTCCATGTATTTTCAGCGACAGCCGCAGTACCGCCAAAATCCATGCAGCGGCGCTGGATTTATAGCCTCCGAAAGGCCCATTCATTCCCAACGGGGCTGCAGTAGCATCCCGCGGCCACGCGGGGGCAGATATTGTGAGGGAATTACATGGTAGTGGACGGAGCGCCCATGCATTTCCAATGGGAGTGCAGTACCTCAAAAATCCGCTCCAAGCCACCGAACTTGAGGGCCCGACGTTCCCTCAACACTAGCCCAGTGCAATCGACATTTCGTTCTGTGTACATTGTTACACAGAATGACAATACAAGGGAATTATTATTATTATTATTATAATTATGATGTATTCAGCCACTAGTGGCGGGCACAATACCCCAAACACTGGCCCGGCGCTGGCTGAGTTTATGGCCTCCGAAAGGCCCATACATTCAGACGGGTCCATGTATTTTCAGTTTTCCGTAGCAGGTGTGATTGTTTGTTTAATTAGGTAGTTTGTGTTGGTGACGGTGTTCCTAACTGTGGTGGCTTGTTTGTAGAATGTGGGGCCCTGCGTTTGTGTTATGTTGATTTCTGGTAATTTACTTTTTACTAAGTAGTCTTTCAGGTTTTTGTTTCTTTTAAAGGCTGAGA
Source organism: Urocampus carinirostris (assembly GCF_059441175.1). NCBI lineage: Eukaryota > Metazoa > Chordata > Actinopteri > Syngnathiformes > Syngnathidae > Urocampus > Urocampus carinirostris. The sequence goes on from NW_028283197.1 coordinate 46,268, forward strand.
TGATTTTGTAATCTTGGATTATGCTTGTGTTCTGTAGTGTCTGATTTATATTTTGTCCATTCATTCAGACGGGTCCATGTATTTTCAGCGACAGCCGCAGTACCGCCAAAATCCATGCAGCGGCGCTGAGTTTATGGCCTCCGAAAGGCCCATTCATTCAGACGGGTCCATGTATTTTCAGCGACAGCCGCAGTACCGCCAAAATCCATGCAGCGGCGCTGGGTTTATGGAATCCGAAAGGCCCATTCATTCAGACGGGTCCATGTATTTTCAACGACAGCCGCAGTACCGCCAAAATCCATGCAGCGGCGCTGTATTTATGGCCTCCGAAAGGCCCATTCATTCCCAACGGGGCTGCAGTAGCATCCCGCGGCCACGCAGGGGCAGATATTGTGAGGGAATTACATGGTAGTGGACGGAGCGCCCATGCATTTCCAATGGGAGTGCAGTACCTCAAAAATCCGCTCCAAGCCACCGAACTTGAGGGCCCGACGTTCCCTCAACACTAGCCCAGTGCAATCGACATTTCGTTCTGTGTACATTGTTACACAGAATGACAATACAAGGGAATTATTATTATTATTATTATTATTATGTATTCAGCCACTAGTGACGGGCACAATTCCCCAAACACTGGCCCGGCGCTGAGTTTATGGCCTCCGAAAGGCCCATACATTCAGACGGGTCCATGTATTTTCAGTTTTCCCTAGTAGGTGTGATTGTTTGTTTAATTAGGTAGTTTGTGTTGGTGACGGTGTTCCTAACTGTGGTGGCTTGTTTGTAGAATGTGGGGCCCTGCGTTTGTGTTATGTTGATTTCTGGTAATTTACTTTTTACTAAGTAGTCTTTCAGGTTTTTGTTTCTTTTAAAGGCTGAGATGATTTTGTAATCTTGGATTATGCTTGTGTTCTGTAGTGTCTGATTTATATTTTGTCCATTCATTCAGACGGGTCCATGTATTTTCAGCGACAGCCGCAGTACCGCCAAAATCCATGCAGCGGCGCTGAGTTTATGGCCTCCGAAAGGCCCATTCATTCAGACGGGTCCATGTATTTTCAGCGACAGCCGCAGTACCGCCAAAATCCATGCAGCGGCGCTGGGTTTATGGAATCCGAAAGGCCCATTCATTCAGACGGGTCCATGTATTTTCAACGACAGCCGCAGTACCGCCAAAATCCATGCAGCGGCGCTGTATTTATGGCCTCCGAAAGGCCCATTCATTCCCAACGGGGCAGCAGTAGCATCGCGCGGCCACGCGGGGGCAGATATTGTGAGGGAATTACATTGTAGTGGACGGAGCGCCCATGTATTCCTATGGGCAATGCATTTCCAATGGGAGTGCAGTACCTCAAAAATCCGCTAGAGGGCCCCAAACTTGAGGGCCCGGCGTTCCCTCAAGTGCCGATTTTATACCCCCTTCTCCAGCCGACAGCCAGAATTATATTAGGGACTCGCAATTTTGAGAGGTGAGCACCAGGGCTAATCAGCGGCCACCCGTGACCATTGAGTCCGACAGAGCAGAGGCTAGGGGCGGCCTCGCATCTCGCAATTACCGAGGGAAGATGCCGGTTCTCGAAAAATTTCTAAGTTTTTCAAATTTTAAAGTATTGAAGTATTTAGGGCGCTTCCCGCGGCCCTGGCTTTTGCATGTACCCCTCTAAGCTCCGGTTCTCGAAAAATGTCTAAGTTTTTCAAACTTTAAAGTATTGAAGCCGGACTTCCGCGGAGGCTGACAGGGGGCCTCCATCGAAGCACCCTTCACCCCCGGGTGAGCCGGCGTCGGCCCACGGGCCTGCCGGTTCCCCAACTGAGCGATTGGCACACGAGACCCGCCTCGGAGGGCCCACGTCGGCCGGCGCAAGCCGGTGTTCGGGCGTGCGGCTCCTCCGGCTTTGCGGGTCAAGCTCCAGCGCCGAGGATACTAGGCAAACGTTGGGCCCCCCCGAGCCGAGTGGATACCCGCCTCAGAAAGAGCTGGGGCGGTACGTACGGACGGCCTCACTAAGAGGGAACGGAAGCTACTAAAGCACACGTATAACTGTCCGATGTGCGAACGAAAGTGAGGCCGGACGAATCCGATACGAGTTACGAGTGAGGCGGGATCCACGGCTGGCACTCGCGGGGCCCTCTTGCGAAACCATGCCTCGGCGTGAACCTTTTGGCGGCAGAACCAAGACGAACCGAGGTCGAGCTTCCGTCTCGAGCCACACCCAGACGTCCGACCGTCGCGGAGCCCGACGCCACGCGTGCTAGGGCTCCGCGCGAAACATCGTTTCACGACACCCGCTCGTCAGCCCGTCCGAACGTATACGAGTGTCGCGCGGCCCCCCGGGCCCGGCTGTAGCCACAGCCTCGTCCCGGACCAGGGCCGCACCGCCACCAGCAGCGCCCCCCCGGCGGCAGACGCACTCTGGTTGATCCTGCCAGTAGCATATGCTTGTTTTCAAGATTAAGCCATGCATGTCTAAGTACGAATGGCCAGTACAGTGAAACTGCGAACGGCTCATTAAATCAGTTATGGTTCCTTTGATCGCTCCACCGTTACTTGGATAACTGTGGCAAATCCAGAGCTAATACATGCAAACGAGCGCCGACTCGCGGGCGGGGCTCCGGCCTCGCCCCGGGGACGCGTGCATTTATCAGACACAAAAACCCACGCGGTGTCCGGCGGGCGGGGGCTCAGCCGTCGCGCGCGTCCCCCGCGTCCGGCCTCCGCCTCTCCGGGCGGGGGCGTAAGCGGCGCGGGCGGCTCCGCGCGCGCCGGTCCTCGTTCCGCCGGCCCGGCCCCCCCTTTGTGTTGACTCAGGATAACCTCGTGCCGATCGCTCGCCCACCCGAGGCGGCGACGACTCATTCGAATGTCTGCCCTATCAACTTTCGATGGTAGACTCTGCGCCTACCATGGTGACCACGGGTAACGGGGAATCAGGGTTCGATTCCGGAGAGGGAGCATGAGAAACGGCTACCACATCCAAGGAAGGCAGCAGGCGCGCAAATTACCCACTCCCGACACGGGGAGGTAGTGACGAAAAATAACAATACGGGACTCGTTCGAGTCTCCGTAATTGGAATGAGCCGAACACAAACCCATCGGCCAGCATCCATTGGAGGGCAAGTCTGGTGCCAGCAGCCGCGGTAATTCCAGCTCCAATAGCGTATTTTAAAGTTGCTGCAGTTAAAAAGCTCCTAGTTGGACCCCGGGACGCGAGCTGACGGTCCGCCGCGAGGCGTGCATCCGTCTGTCCCAGCCCCTGCCTCTCGGCAAAAGCCCCCGTGATGCCCTTCGCTGGGTGTCACTCGCGGGGCCCGAAGCGTTTACTTTGAGGAAATTAGAGTGTTCAAAGCAGGCCACACGGCCGCCCCTGCATATCGCAGCTGGGAATAATGGAATAGGACTCCGGTTCTATTTTGTGGGTTGTCATGAACTGGGGCCATGATTAAGAGGGACGGCCGGGGGCATTCGTACTGCGCCGCTAGAGGTGAAATTCTTGGACCGGCGCAAGACGGACGAGAGCGAAAGCATTTGCCAAGAATGTTTTCATTAATCAAGAACGAAAGTCGGAGGTTCGAAGACGATCAGATACCGTCCTAGTTCCGACCATAAACGATGCCGACTCGCGATCCGGCGGCGTTATTCCCATGACCCGCCGAGCAGCACCCGGGAAACCGACCAAGTGTCTGGGTTCCGGGGGGAGTATTGTTGCAAAGCTGAAACTTAAAGGAATTGACGGAAGGGCACCACCAGGAGTGGAGCATGCGGCTTAATTTGACTCAACACGGGAAACCTCACCCGGCCCGGACACGGAAAGGATTGACAGATTGAAGGCTCTTTCTCGATACCGTGGGTGGTGGTGCATGGCCGTTCGTAGTTGGTGGAGCGATTTGTCTGGTTAATTCCGATAACGAACGAGACTCAAACATACTAAATAGTACCGCGGCCCCCCGCGCGGTCGGCGGCAGAAAACTTCTTAGAGGGACAAGTGGCTCTCAGCCACACGAGAATGAGCAATAACAGGTCTGTGATGCCCTTAGATGTCCGGGGCTGCACGCGCGCCACACTGAGCGTATAAGCGCGTCGTCTATCCCCGCGCCGGCAGGCGCGGGTAATCCTATGAACCCCGCTCGTGACAGGGCCTGGGGATTGCAATTATTTCCCACCAACGAGGAATTCCCAGTAAGCGCGGGTCATTAGCCTGCGTTGATTAAGTCCCTGCCCTTTGTACACACCGCCCGTCGCTACTACCGATCGGATGGCTTAGTGAGGTCCTCGGATAGTCCCCGCCGGGGCCGGCCCCGGCTCCGGCGGTGTGCCAGAAGACGGTCGAACTTGACTATCTAGAGGAAGTAAAAGTCGTAACAAGGTTTCTGTAGGTGAACCTGCAGAAGGATCATTAACGTACGAGCGGCAGCAGATCCGCCTCGGTACACCCCCGACGAGCCAGACGCCGAGGGCGGCGGGTCGTCGCAGGCGGAGGAAGAGGGTAGACCGGGACGGGACGGGACGGGGGGCGCGGCGCGGGTCACTCCCGGGCCGCGCGTCGGAGCGAGTTCGGCGGGCGCCACGCGGCGCGGCGCGAGGCGAGAAAAGGCGGCGGGCGATGTCGCGCTACCTCCGTGCGAGCGGGGTAGCGCGCTCGTCCGACGACCCCAGTAGCGCGGCGCGGCGCGACGACAGGCGACCGCCAGCGACGGGCGAAAGGCGGCGGCCGTGCGCGGGACCCCCGTAACCGGGGAATCCCCCTATGCCGACGACCCTAGCTCGGCGCGGTTCTCGCGCTTCCGGCGCGCGCTTCCGGGGCGGCACTCGCCTCGACGACCTCCCGTCCTTTAAAGGTAACGGTTCGGGCCGGCGCCCCGGCGTCCGTCCGCCCGTCGGTGTCGCGTGTCCGTGCGGCGCGGGGCTGCTCTCGGCGAGGGTCGCCGAGCAAGCGGATCCCCGCACGGATCACAACGGCCGTATGGCGGCGGCGTCGGGACGCCCGCCCGAGACGAAGGTTCAGGGCGACGAAACGGTGCTCCCACCGGCTACCTTTTTCCCCGGCCAAACGCGTCCGTCGGCCGGAGCCCTCGAGGGGCCGCGTAGCGCGCGCGTGGGCCGGCCCCCGGACACCGGAGTCCCTCCCGGGGCTCCGGACACCGGGGGTTCGGTTCCGCGCGGTCCGCCGCGGTCTCCTCTGTCCATCCATAGTCCGGGCAGGCCGCGGCCGGGTCGGGGGCCAGTCCCCCCTCGGTGTCAGCGCGGTCGCGCCGCCCTTGTAAACCAAACCCACTCGCTGACGGGTAGCAACACCCAAAGCGTCGCTTCGCGGCGCGGCGGGGCTTCCAAGTCGGATGGCCTTCCGGGGTCCGGGTAGGAGACGCCGGGGGCCGGCCTCAGCGCCGAGCCCCCGACCTACCCGGCGAGTCCGGTCGCCGAGTCGTGTCAGGCCCGAGCGGGAGACGCCGGGCGCCGGCCTCAGCGCCGAGCGCCCGACCTACCCGGGCCGACGCACGTCTCGGGCGCCGTCGCGGCCCCGAGCGGGAGACGCCGGGCGCCGGCCTCAGCGCCGCGCGCCCGACCCGCTCGGCTCGTCGCGGCGTCGCGCGTATCGCGCCCGTCGGTAACCGCGCCGCGGGTTAGGGGCTCGCTCGCGGGAGCGACCGAACGGCACCCGCGGCGCGTTCGTCTCCGGTACAAACCCTGTCGTGAATTTGTCTCCGATCGTCCCGGGCGGACGTAAAAGGGCCCAAACGTACGACTCTTAGCGGTGGATCACTCGGCTCGTGCGTCGATGAAGAACGCAGCTAGCTGCGAGAACTAATGTGATTTGCAGGACACATTGATCATCGACACTTTGAACGCACATTGCGGCCCCGGTTTTACCCCGGGGCCACGCCTGTCTGAGCGGCGCTTTCCAATCGATCGGACGCGGGCCGGGCCCTCCGCGACATTCCGCCGGTCCGTCCGGCGGGTGGCGCGAGAACCCGGTCCGCGCGGGCGAGGCTCGGGCCCTCCGCGACATTCCGCCGGTCCGCCCGGCGGGTGGCGCGCGACCCGTGTCCCCGCCCACTCCGCGGCTGGGGTTTCGCAGGGACCCCCGTCCCTTCGTACCCTCAAATACAGACTCGGGCGGCGCTCCGTGTCCGTCCGCCCGTCGGTGTCGCGCGTCCGCGCGTCCGGAGGTGCTTCTCGGCTGCCGGTGAGTACGGCTGGTACTTAGCATACCGAGAAGGTGCTCCGCGCGCGCGGCTCC
>NW_028283198.1:10000-17500 GCF_059441175.1 Urocampus carinirostris
TTTGCCACAGTTATCCAAGTAACGGTGGAGCGATCAAAGGAACCATAACTGATTTAATGAGCCGTTCGCAGTTTCACTGTACTGGCCATTCGTACTTAGACATGCATGGCTTAATCTTGAAAACAAGCATATGCTACTGGCAGGATCAACCAGAGTGCGTCTGCCGCCGGGGGGGCGCTGCTGGTGGCGGTGCGGCCCTGGTCCGGGACGAGGCTGTGGCTACAGCCGGGCCCGGGGGGCCGCGCGACACTCGTATACGTTCGGACGGGCTGACGAGCGGGTGTCGTGAAACGATGTTTCGCGCGGAGCCCTAGCACGCGTGGCGTCGGGCTCCGCGACGGTCGGACGTCTGGGTGTGGCTCGAGACGGAAGCTCGACCTCGGTTCGTCTTGGTTCTGCCGCCAAAAGGTTCACGCCGAGGCATGGTTTCGCAAGAGGGCCCCGCGAGTGCCAGCCGTGGATCCCGCCTCACTCGTAACTCGTATCGGATTCGTCCGGCCTCACTTTCGTTCGCACATCGGACAGTTATACGTGTGCTTTAGTAGCTTCCGTTCCCTCTTAGTGAGGCCGTCCGTACGTACCGCCCCAGCTCTTTCTGAGGCGGGTATCCACTCGGCTCGGGGGGGCCCAACGTTTGCCTAGTATCCTCGGCGCTGGAGCTTGACCCGCAAAGCCGGAGGAGCCGCACGCCCGAACACCGGCTTGCGCCGGCCGACGTGGGCCCTCCGAGGCGGGTCTCGTGTGCCAATCGCTCAGTTGGGGAACCGGCAGGCCCGTGGGCCGACGCCGGCTCACCCGGGGGTGAAGGGTGCTTCGATGGAGGCCCCCTGTCAGCCTCCGCGGAAGTCCGGCTTCAATACTTTAAAGTTTGAAAAACTTAGACATTTTTCGAGAACCGGAGCTTAGAGGGGTACATGCAAAAGCCAGGGCCGCGGGAAGCGCCCTAAATACTTCAATACTTTAAAATTTGAAAAACTTAGAAATTTTTCGAGAACCGGCATCTTCCCTCGGTAATTGCGAGATGCGAGGCCGCCCCTAGCCTCTGCTCTGTCGGACTCAATGGTCACGGGTGGCCGCTGATTAGCCCTGGTGCTCACCTCTCAAAATTGCGAGTCCCTAATATAATTCTGGCTGTCGGCTGGAGAAGGGGGTATAAAATCGGCACTTGAGGGAACGCCGGGCCCTCAAGTTCGGGGCCCTCTAGCGGATTTTTGAGGTACTGCACTCCCATTGGAAATGCATTGCCCATAGGAATACATGGGCGCTCCGTCCACTACAATGTAATTCCCTCACAATATCTGCCCCCGCGTGGCCGCGCGATGCTACTGCTGCCCCGTTGGGAATGAATGGGCCTTTCGGAGGCCATAAATACAGCGCCGCTGCATGGATTTTGGCGGTACTGCGGCTGTCGTTGAAAATACATGGACCCGTCTGAATGAATGGGCCTTTCGGATTCCATAAACCCAGCGCCGCTGCATGGATTTTGGCGGTACTGCGGCTGTCGCTGAAAATACATGGACCCGTCTGAATGAATGGGCCTTTCGGAGGCCATAAACTCAGCGCCGCTGCATGGATTTTGGCGGTACTGCGGCTGTCGCTGAAAATACATGGACCCGTCTGAATGAATGGACAAAATATAAATCAGACACTACAGAACACAAGCATAATCCAAGATTACAAAATCATCTCAGCCTTTAAAAGAAACAAAAACCTGAAAGACTACTTAGTAAAAAGTAAATTACCAGAAATCAACATAACACAAACGCAGGGCCCCACATTCTACAAACAAGCCACCACAGTTAGGAACACCGTCACCAACACAAACTACCTAATTAAACAAACAATCACACCTGCTACGGAAAACTGAAAATACATGGACCCGTCTGAATGTATGGGCCTTTCGGAGGCCATAAACTCAGCCAGCGCCGGGCCAGTGTTTGGGGTATTGTGCCCGCCACTAGTGGCTGAATACATAATAATAATAATAATAATAATAATTCCCTTGTATTGTCATTCTGTGTAACAATGTACACAGAACGAAATGTCGATTGCACTGGGCTAGTGTTGAGGGAACGTCGGGCCCTCAAGTTCGGTGGCTTGGAGCGGATTTTTGAGGTACTGCACTCCCATTGGAAATGCATGGGCGCTCCGTCCACTACCATGTAATTCCCTCACAATATCTGCCCCTGCGTGGCCGCGGGATGCTACTGCAGCCCCGTTGGTAATGAATGGGCCTTTCGGAGGCCATAAATACAGCGCCGCTGCATGGATTTTGGCGGTACTGCTGCTGTCGCTGAAAATACATGGACCCGTCTGAATGAATGGGCCTTTCGGAGGCCATAAACTCAGCGCCTCTGCATGGATTTTGGCGGTACTGCGGCTGTCGCTGAAAATACATGGACCCGTCTGAATGAATGGGCCTTTCGGAGGCCATAAATCCAGCGCCGCTGCATGGATTTTGGCGGTACTGCGGCTGTCGCTGAAAATACATGGACCCGTCTGAATGAATGGACAAAATATAAATCAGACACTACAGAACACAAGCATAATCCAAGATTACAAAATCATCTCAGCCTTTAAAAGAAACAAAAACCTGAAAGACTACTTAGTAAAAAGTAAATTACCAGAAATCAACATAACACAAACGCAGGGCCCCACATTCTACAAACAAGCCACCACAGTTAGGAACACCGTCACCAACACAAACTACCTAATTAAACAAACAATCACACCTGCTACGGAAAACTGAAAATACATGGACCCGTCTGAATGTATGGGCCTTTCGGAGGCCATAAACTCAGCGCCGGGCCGGTGTTTGGGGAATCGTGCCCGCCACTAGTGGCTGAATCCCGGGCTAGTGTTGGGGGACTTGTGCCCGCCAATAGTGGCTGAATCCCGGGCTAGTGTTGGGGGACTTGTGCACGCCAATAGTGGCTGAAATCCGCGCCGGTGTTTGGGGAAATGTGCGCGTATTATCGGGCCGGTGTTTGGGGAATTGCGCGCGTATTATCGGGCCGGTGTTTGGGGAATTGCGCGCGTATTATCGGGCCGGTGTTTGGGGAATTGTGCGCGTATTATCGGGCCGGTGTTTGGGGATATGCGCGCGTATTATCGGACCGGTGTTTGGGGAATTGTGCCCGCCACTAGTGGCTGAGAACTTGGCTAGTGTTTGGGGACTTGTGCCCGCCACTAGTGGCTGAAATCCGGGCCGGTGTTTGGGGAATTGTGCGCGTATTATCGGGCCGGTGTTTGGGGATATGCGCGCGTATTATCGGACCGGTGTTTGGGGAATCGTGCCCGCCACTAGTGGCTGAGAACTTGGCTAGTGTTGGGGGACTTGTGCCCGCCACTAGTGGCTGAAATCCGGGCCGGTGTTTGGGGAATTGTGCGCGTATTATCGGGCCGGTGTTTGGGGATATGCGCGCGTATTATCGGACCGGTGTTTGGGGAATCGTGCCCGCCACTAGTGGCTGAATCCCGGGCTAGTGTTGGGGGACTTGTGCCCGCCAATAGTGGCTGAAATCCGCGCCGGTGTTTGGGGAATTGTGCGCGTATTATCGGGCCGGTGTTTGGGGATATGCGCGCGTATTATCGGACCGGTGTTTGGGGAATTGTGCCCGCCACTAGTGGCTGAATCCCGGGCTAGTGTTGGGGGACTTGTGCCCGCCACTAGTGGCTGAAATCCGCGCCGGTGTTTGGGGAATTGTGCGCGTATTATCGGGCCGGTGTTTGGGGATATGCGCGCGTATTATCGGACCGGTGTTTGGGGAATTGTGCCCGCCACTAGTGGCTGAGAACTTGGCTAGTGTTGGGGGACTTGTGCCCGCCACTAGTGGCTGAAATCCGCGCCGGTGTTTGGGGAATTGTGCGCGTATTATCGGGCCGGTGTTTGGGGATATGCGCGCGTATTATCGGACCGGTGTTTGGGGAATCGTGCCCGCCACTAGTGGCTGAATCCCGGGCTAGTGTTGGGGGACTTGTGCCCGCCACTAGTGGCTGAAATCCGCGCCGGTGTTTGGGGAATTGTGCGCGTATTATCGGGCCGGTGTTTGGGGATATGCGCGCGTATTATCGGACCGGTGTTTGGGGAATTGTGCCCGCCACTAGTGGCTGAGAACTTGGCTAGTGTTGGGGGACTTGTGCCCGCCACTAGTGGCTGAAATCCGCGCCGGTGTTTGGGGAATTGTGCGCGTATTATCGGGCCGGTGTTTGGGGATATGCGCGCGTATTATCGGACCGGTGTTTGGGGAATCGTGCCCGCCACTAGTGGCTGAATCCCGGGCTAGTGTTGGGGGACTTGTGCCCGCCAATAGTGGCTGAAATCCGCGCCGGTGTTTGGGGAATTGTGCGCGTATTATCGGGCCGGTGTTTGGGGAATTGTGCCCGCCACTAGTGGCTGAGAACTTGGCTAGTGTTGGGGGACTTGTGCCCGCCACTAGTGGCTGAAATCCGCGCCGGTGTTTGGGGAATTGTGCGCGTATTATCGGGCCGGTGTTTGGGGATATGCGCGCGTATTATCGGACCGGTGTTTGGGGAATCGTGCCCGCCACTAGTGGCTGAATCCCGGGCTAGTGTTGGGGGACTTGTGCCCGCCAATAGTGGCTGAAATCCGCGCCGGTGTTTGGGGAATTGTGCGCGTATTATCGGGCCGGTGTTTGGGGATATGCGCGCGTATTATCGGACCGGTGTTTGGGGAATTGTGCCCGCCACTAGTGGCTGAGAACTTGGCTAGTGTTGGGGGACTTGTGCCCGCCACTAGTGGCTGAAATCCGCGCCGGTGTTTGGGGAATTGTGCGCGTATTATCGGGCCGGTGTTTGGGGATATGCGCGCGTATTATCGGACCGGTGTTTGGGGAATTGTGCCCGCCACTAGTGGCTGAATCCCGGGCTAGTGTTGGGGGACTTGTGCCCGCCACTAGTGGCTGAAATCCGCGCCGGTGTTTGGGGAATTGTGCGCGTATTATCGGGCCGGTGTTTGGGGATATGCGCGCGTATTATCGGACCGGTGTTTGGGGAATTGTGCCCGCCACTAGTGGCTGAGAACTTGGCTAGTGTTGGGGGACTTGTGCCCGCCACTAGTGGCTGAAATCCGCGCCGGTGTTTGGGGAATTGTGCGCGTATTATCGGGCCGGTGTTTGGGGATATGCGCGCGTATTATCGGACCGGTGTTTGGGGAATCGTGCCCGCCACTAGTGGCTGAATCCCGGGCTAGTGTTGGGGGACTTGTGCCCGCCAATAGTGGCTGAAATCCGCGCCGGTGTTTGGGGAATTGTGCGCGTATTATCGGGCCGGTGTTTGGGGAATTGTGCCCGCCACTAGTGGCTGAGAACTTGGCTAGTGTTGGGGGACTTGTGCCCGCCACTAGTGGCTGAAATCCGCGCCGGTGTTTGGGGAATTGTGCGCGTATTATCGGGCCGGTGTTTGGGGATATGCGCGCGTATTATCGGACCGGTGTTTGGGGAATCGTGCCCGCCACTAGTGGCTGAATCCCGGGCTAGTGTTGGGGGACTTGTGCCCGCCAATAGTGGCTGAAATCCGCGCCGGTGTTTGGGGAATTGTGCGCGTATTATCGGGCCGGTGTTTGGGGAATTGTGCCCGCCACTAGTGGCTGAGAACTTGGCTAGTGTTGGGGGACTTGTGCCCGCCACTAGTGGCTGAAATCCGCGCCGGTGTTTGGGGAATTGTGCGCGTATTATCGGGCCGGTGTTTGGGGATATGCGCGCGTATTATCGGACCGGTGTTTGGGGAATCGTGCCCGCCACTAGTGGCTGAATCCCGGGCTAGTGTTGGGGGACTTGTGCCCGCCAATAGTGGCTGAAATCCGCGCCGGTGTTTGGGGAATTGTGCGCGTATTATCGGGCCGGTGTTTGGGGATATGCGCGCGTATTATCGGACCGGTGTTTGGGGAATTGTGCCCGCCACTAGTGGCTGAGAACTGGGCTAGTGTTGGGGGACTTGTGCCCGCCACTAGTGGCTGAAATCCGGGCCGGTGTTTGGGGAATTGTGCCCGCCACTAGTGGCTGAATCCCGGGCTAGTGTTGGGGGACTTGTGCCCGCCAATAGTGGCTGAAATCCGCGCCGGTGTTTGGGGAATTGTGCGCGTATTATCGGGCCGGTGTTTGGGGAATTGTGCCCGCCACTAGTGGCTGAGAACTTGGCTAGTGTTGGGGGACTTGTGCCCGCCACTAGTGGCTGAAATCCGCGCCGGTGTTTGGGGAATTGTGCGCGTATTATCGGGCCGGTGTTTGGGGATATGCGCGCGTATTATCGGACCGGTGTTTGGGGAATCGTGCCCGCCACTAGTGGCTGAATCCCGGGCTAGTGTTGGGGGACTTGTGCCCGCCAATAGTGGCTGAAATCCGCGCCGGTGTTTGGGGAATTGTGCGCGTATTATCGGGCCGGTGTTTGGGGAATTGTGCCCGCCACTAGTGGCTGAGAACTTGGCTAGTGTTGGGGGACTTGTGCCCGCCACTAGTGGCTGAAATCCGCGCCGGTGTTTGGGGAATTGTGCGCGTATTATCGGGCCGGTGTTTGGGGATATGCGCGCGTATTATCGGACCGGTGTTTGGGGAATCGTGCCCGCCACTAGTGGCTGAATCCCGGGCTAGTGTTGGGGGACTTGTGCCCGCCAATAGTGGCTGAAATCCGCGCCGGTGTTTGGGGAATTGTGCGCGTATTATCGGGCCGGTGTTTGGGGATATGCGCGCGTATTATCGGACCGGTGTTTGGGGAATTGTGCCCGCCACTAGTGGCTGAGAACTGGGCTAGTGTTGGGGGACTTGTGCCCGCCACTAGTGGCTGAAATCCGGGCCGGTGTTTGGGGAATTGTGCCCGCCACTAGTGGCTGAATCCCGGGCTAGTGTTGGGGGACTAGTGGTCGTAAAACCGGGCCGGTGTTTGGGGACTTATAGGCCGACACTAGTGGCTCAAAACCGGGCTGCCGTTTGGGGACTTGTCGGGCCAACATTGGCTTGCAGCACTTGGAAAATTGCACTAAGTCCGATTGTCGGGTCACCAGGGGCTCGTGGGACTTAGAATTTGTGCCACTCCCCGGCCAGTGTTTGGGGACTGGCTGCCGCCTCCTGTGGGCCGGTCCCCGGCTGGTGTTTGGGGACCGGCTGCCGCCTCTTGTGGGCCGGTCCCCGGCTGGTGTTTGGGGACCGGCTGCCGCCTCCTGTGGGCCGGTCCCCGGCTGGTGTTTGGGGACCGGCTGCCGCCTCCTGTGGGCCGGTCCCCGGCTGGTGTTTGGGGACCGGCTGCCGCCTCCTGTGGGCCGGTCCCCGGCTGGTGTTTGGGGACCGGCTGCCGCCTCCTGTGGGCCGGTCCCCGGCTGGTGTTTGGGGACCGGCTGCCGCCTCCTGTGGGCCGGTCCCCGGCTGGTGTTTGGGGACCGGCTGCCGCCTCCTGTGGGCCGGTCCCCGGCCGGTGTTTGGGGACCGGCTGCCGCCTCTTGTGGGCCGGTCCCCGGCTGGTGTTTGGGGACCGGCTGCCGCCTCTTGT
>NW_028283198.1:22500-37500 GCF_059441175.1 Urocampus carinirostris
GCCGCCGGGTTGAGTCCCCCGAGCAGACTGCGCGGGCCCCACCCGTTTACCTCTTAACGGTTTCACGCCCTGTTGAACTCTCTCTTCAAAGTTCTTTTCAACTTTCCCTCAAGGTACTTGTCGACTATCGGTCTCGTGCCAGTATTTAGCCTTAGATGGAGTTTACCACCCGCTTTGGGCTGCATTCACAAGCAACCCGACTCCGAGAAGGCCTCGCCCCGGCGAGCCGGGGGCCGCTACCGGCCTCACACCGTCCCTGGGCTGAGCCTCTATCAGAAGGACTCGGGCCCCCGAGCGGCGCCGGGCTAAAGCGGCCTTCCGTACGCCACATTTCCCTCGCCCTACCGCAGGGCGGGGATTCGGCGCTGGGCTTTTCCCTCTTCGCTCGCCGCTACTGAGGGAATCCTGGTTAGTTTCTTTTCCTCCGCTTAGTAATATGCTTAAATTCAGCGGGTCGTCTCGTCTGATCTGAGGGCGTGCGCGTAGAGCTGTGCGGTCGGGGCCGGCGCCGGGACCGGCGCCGCCGCCATACGGCCGTTGTGATCCGTGCGGGGATCCGCTTGCTCGGCGACCCTCGCCGAGAGCAGCCCCGCGCCGCACGGACACGCGACACCGACGGGCGGACGGACGCCGAGGCGCCGACCGGGACCTTTACCTGAGGAGGGCGCCGAGCGCCGCCGCCATACGGGCCGCCGCGCGGAGCCGCGCGCGCGGAGCACCTTCTCGGTATGCTAAGTACCAGCCGTACTCACCGGCAGCCGAGAAGCACCTCCGGACGCGCGGACGCGCGACACCGACGGGCGGACGGACACGGAGCGCCGCCCGAGTCTGTATTTGAGGGTACGAAGGGACGGGGGTCCCTGCGAAACCCCAGCCGCGGAGTGGGCGGGGACACGGGTCGCGCGCCACCCGCCGGGCGGACCGGCGGAATGTCGCGGAGGGCCCGAGCCTCGCCCGCGCGGACCGGGTTCTCGCGCCACCCGCCGGACGGACCGGCGGAATGTCGCGGAGGGCCCGGCCCGCGTCCGATCGATTGGAAAGCGCCGCTCAGACAGGCGTGGCCCCGGGGTAAAACCGGGGCCGCAATGTGCGTTCAAAGTGTCGATGATCAATGTGTCCTGCAAATCACATTAGTTCTCGCAGCTAGCTGCGTTCTTCATCGACGCACGAGCCGAGTGATCCACCGCTAAGAGTCGTACGTTTGGGCCCTTTTACGTCCGCCCGGGACGATCGGAGACAAATTCACGACAGGGTTTGTACCGGAGACGAACGCGCCGCGGGTGCCGTTCGGTCGCTCCCGCGAGCGAGCCCCTAACCCGCGGCGCGGTTACCGACGGGCGCGATACGCGCGACGCCGCGACGAGCCGAGCGGGTCGGGCGCGCGGCGCTGAGGCCGGCGCCCGGCGTCTCCCGCTCGGGGCCGCGACGGCGCCCGAGACGTGCGTCGGCCCGGGTAGGTCGGGCGCTCGGCGCTGAGGCCGGCGCCCGGCGTCTCCCGCTCGGGCCTGACACGACTCGGCGACCGGACTCGCCGGGTAGGTCGGGGGCTCGGCGCTGAGGCCGGCCCCCGGCGTCTCCTACCCGGACCCCGGAAGGCCATCCGACTTGGAAGCCCCGCCGCGCCGCGAAGCGACGCTTTGGGTGTTGCTACCCGTCAGCGAGTGGGTTTGGTTTACAAGGGCGGCGCGACCGCGCTGACACCGAGGGGGGACTGGCCCCCGACCCGGCCGCGGCCTGCCCGGACTATGGATGGACAGAGGAGACCGCGGCGGACCGCGCGGAACCGAACCCCCGGTGTCCGGAGCCCCGGGAGGGACTCCGGTGTCCGGGGGCCGGCCCACGCGCGCGCTACGCGGCCCCTCGAGGGCTCCGGCCGACGGACGCGTTTGGCCGGGGAAAAAGGTAGCCGGTGGGAGCACCGTTTCGTCGCCCTGAACCTTCGTCTCGGGCGGGCGTCCCGACGCCGCCGCCATACGGCCGTTGTGATCCGTGCGGGGATCCGCTTGCTCGGCGACCCTCGCCGAGAGCAGCCCCGCGCCGCACGGACACGCGACACCGACGGGCGGACGGACGCCGGGGCGCCGGCCCGAACCGTTACCTTTAAAGGACGGGAGGTCGTCGAGGCGAGTGCCGCCCAGGAAGCGCGCGCCGGAAGCGCGAGAACCGCGCCGAGCTAGGGTCGTCGGCATAGGGGGATTCCCCGGTTACGGGGGTCCCGCGCACGGCCGCCGCCTTTCGCCCGTCGCTGGCGGTCGCCTGTCGTCGCGCCGCGCCGCGCTACTGGGGTCGTCGGACGAGCGCGCTACCCCGCTCGCACGGAGGTAGCGCGACATCGCCCGCCGCCTTTTCTCGCGTCGCGCCGCGCCGCGTGGCGCCCGCCGAACTCGCTCCGACGCGCGGCCCGGGAGTGACCCGCGCCGCGCCCCCCGTCCCGTCCCGTCCCGGTCTACCCTCTTCCTCCGCCTGCGACGACCCGCCGCCCTCGGCGTCTGGCTCGTCGGGGGTGTACCGAGGCGGATCTGCTGCCGCTCGTACGTTAATGATCCTTCTGCAGGTTCACCTACAGAAACCTTGTTACGACTTTTACTTCCTCTAGATAGTCAAGTTCGACCGTCTTCTGGCACACCGCCGGAGCCGGGGCCGGCCCCGGCGGGGACTATCCGAGGACCTCACTAAGCCATCCGATCGGTAGTAGCGACGGGCGGTGTGTACAAAGGGCAGGGACTTAATCAACGCAGGCTAATGACCCGCGCTTACTGGGAATTCCTCGTTGGTGGGAAATAATTGCAATCCCCAGGCCCTGTCACGAGCGGGGTTCATAGGATTACCCGCGCCTGCCGGCGCGGGGATAGACGACGCGCTTATACGCTCAGTGTGGCGCGCGTGCAGCCCCGGACATCTAAGGGCATCACAGACCTGTTATTGCTCATTCTCGTGTGGCTGAGAGCCACTTGTCCCTCTAAGAAGTTTTCTGCCGCCGACCGCGCGGGGGGCCGCGGTACTATTTAGTATGTTTGAGTCTCGTTCGTTATCGGAATTAACCAGACAAATCGCTCCACCAACTACGAACGGCCATGCACCACCACCCACGGTATCGAGAAAGAGCCTTCAATCTGTCAATCCTTTCCGTGTCCGGGCCGGGTGAGGTTTCCCGTGTTGAGTCAAATTAAGCCGCATGCTCCACTCCTGGTGGTGCCCTTCCGTCAATTCCTTTAAGTTTCAGCTTTGCAACAATACTCCCCCCGGAACCCAGACACTTGGTCGGTTTCCCGGGTGCTGCTCGGCGGGTCATGGGAATAACGCCGCCGGATCGCGAGTCGGCATCGTTTATGGTCGGAACTAGGACGGTATCTGATCGTCTTCGAACCTCCGACTTTCGTTCTTGATTAATGAAAACATTCTTGGCAAATGCTTTCGCTCTCGTCCGTCTTGCGCCGGTCCAAGAATTTCACCTCTAGCGGCGCAGTACGAATGCCCCCGGCCGTCCCTCTTAATCATGGCCCCAGTTCATGACAACCCACAAAATAGAACCGGAGTCCTATTCCATTATTCCCAGCTGCGATATGCAGGGGCGGCCGTGTGGCCTGCTTTGAACACTCTAATTTCCTCAAAGTAAACGCTTCGGGCCCCGCGAGTGACACCCAGCGAAGGGCATCACGGGGGCTTTTGCCGAGAGGCAGGGGCTGGGACAGACGGATGCACGCCTCGCGGCGGACCGTCAGCTCGCGTCCCGGGGTCCAACTAGGAGCTTTTTAACTGCAGCAACTTTAAAATACGCTATTGGAGCTGGAATTACCGCGGCTGCTGGCACCAGACTTGCCCTCCAATGGATGCTGGCCGATGGGTTTGTGTTCGGCTCATTCCAATTACGGAGACTCGAACGAGTCCCGTATTGTTATTTTTCGTCACTACCTCCCCGTGTCGGGAGTGGGTAATTTGCGCGCCTGCTGCCTTCCTTGGATGTGGTAGCCGTTTCTCATGCTCCCTCTCCGGAATCGAACCCTGATTCCCCGTTACCCGTGGTCACCATGGTAGGCGCAGAGTCTACCATCGAAAGTTGATAGGGCAGACATTCGAATGAGTCGTCGCCGCCTCGGGTGGGCGAGCGATCGGCACGAGGTTATCCTGAGTCAACACAAAGGGGGGGCCGGGCCGGCGGAACGAGGACCGGCGCGCGCGGAGCCGCCCGCGCCGCTTACGCCCCCGCCCGGAGAGGCGGAGGCCGGACGCGGGGGACGCGCGCGACGGCTGAGCCCCCGCCCGCCGGACACCGCGTGGGTTTTTGTGTCTGATAAATGCACGCGTCCCCGGGGCGAGGCCGGAGCCCCGCCCGCGAGTCGGCGCTCGTTTGCATGTATTAGCTCTGGATTTGCCACAGTTATCCAAGTAACGGTGGAGCGATCAAAGGAACCATAACTGATTTAATGAGCCGTTCGCAGTTTCACTGTACTGGCCATTCGTACTTAGACATGCATGGCTTAATCTTGAAAACAAGCATATGCTACTGGCAGGATCAACCAGAGTGCGTCTGCCGCCGGGGGGGCGCTGCTGGTGGCGGTGCGGCCCTGGTCCGGGACGAGGCTGTGGCTACAGCCGGGCCCGGGGGGCCGCGCGACACTCGTATACGTTCGGACGGGCTGACGAGCGGGTGTCGTGAAACGATGTTTCGCGCGGAGCCCTAGCACGCGTGGCGTCGGGCTCCGCGACGGTCGGACGTCTGGGTGTGGCTCGAGACGGAAGCTCGACCTCGGTTCGTCTTGGTTCTGCCGCCAAAAGGTTCACGCCGAGGCATGGTTTCGCAAGAGGGCCCCGCGAGTGCCAGCCGTGGATCCCGCCTCACTCGTAACTCGTATCGGATTCGTCCGGCCTCACTTTCGTTCGCACATCGGACAGTTATACGTGTGCTTTAGTAGCTTCCGTTCCCTCTTAGTGAGGCCGTCCGTACGTACCGCCCCAGCTCTTTCTGAGGCGGGTATCCACTCGGCTCGGGGGGGCCCAACGTTTGCCTAGTATCCTCGGCGCTGGAGCTTGACCCGCAAAGCCGGAGGAGCCGCACGCCCGAACACCGGCTTGCGCCGGCCGACGTGGGCCCTCCGAGGCGGGTCTCGTGTGCCAATCGCTCAGTTGGGGAACCGGCAGGCCCGTGGGCCGACGCCGGCTCACCCGGGGGTGAAGGGTGCTTCGATGGAGGCCCCCTGTCAGCCTCCGCGGAAGTCCGGCTTCAATACTTTAAAGTTTGAAAAACTTAGACATTTTTCGAGAACCGGAGCTTAGAGGGGTACATGCAAAAGCCAGGGCCGCGGGAAGCGCCCTAAATACTTCAATACTTTAAAATTTGAAAAACTTAGAAATTTTTCGAGAACCGGCATCTTCCCTCGGTAATTGCGAGATGCGAGGCCGCCCCTAGCCTCTGCTCTGTCGGACTCAATGGTCACGGGTGGCCGCTGATTAGCCCTGGTGCTCACCTCTCAAAATTGCGAGTCCCTAATATAATTCTGGCTGTCGGCTGGAGAAGGGGGTATAAAATCGGCACTTGAGGGAACGCCGGGCCCTCAAGTTCGGGGCCCTCTAGCGGATTTTTGAGGTACTGCACTCCCATTGGAAATGCATTGGCCATAGGAATACATGGGCGCTCCGTCCACTACAATGTAATTCCCTCACAATATCTGCCCCCGCGTGGCCGCGCGATGCTACTGCTGCCCCGTTGGGAATGAATGGGCCTTTCGGAGGCCATAAATACAGCGCCGCTGCATGGATTTTGGCGGTACTGCGGCTGTCGTTGAAAATACATGGACCCGTCTGAATGAATGGGCCTTTCGGATTCCATAAACCCAGCGCCGCTGCATGGATTTTGGCGGTACTGCGGCTGTCGCTGAAAATACATGGACCCGTCTGAATGAATGGGCCTTTCGGAGGCCATAAACTCAGCGCCGCTGCATGGATTTTGGCGGTACTGCGGCTGTCGCTGAAAATACATGGACCCGTCTGAATGAATGGACAAAATATAAATCAGACACTACAGAACACAAGCATAATCCAAGATTACAAAATCATCTCAGCCTTTAAAAGAAACAAAAACCTGAAAGACTACTTAGTAAAAAGTAAATTACCAGAAATCAACATAACACAAACGCAGGGCCCCACATTCTACAAACAAGCCACCACAGTTAGGAACACCGTCACCCACACAAACTACCTAATTAAACAAACAATCACACCTGCTACGGAAAACTGAAAATACATGGACCCGTCTGAATGTATGGGCCTTTCGGAGGCCATAAACTCAGCCAGCGCCGGGCCAGTGTTTGGGGTATTGTGCCCGCCACTAGTGGCTGAATACATAATAATAATAATAATAATAATAATTCCCTTGTATTGTCATTCTGTGTAACAATGTACACAGAACGAAATGTCGATTGCACTGGGCTAGTGTTGAGGGAACGTCGGGCCCTCAAGTTCGGTGGCTTGGAGCGGATTTTTGAGGTACTGCACTCCCATTGGAAATGCATGGGCGCTCCGTCCACTACCATGTAATTCCCTCACAATATCTGCCCCTGCGTGGCCGCGGGATGCTACTGCAGCCCCGTTGGTAATGAATGGGCCTTTCGGAGGCCATAAATACAGCGCCGCTGCATGGATTTTGGCGGTACTGCTGCTGTCGCTGAAAATACATGGACCCGTCTGAATGAATGGGCCTTTCGGAGGCCATAAACTCAGCGCCTCTGCATGGATTTTGGCGGTACTGCGGCTGTCGCTGAAAATACATGGACCCGTCTGAATGAATGGGCCTTTCGGAGGCCATAAATCCAGCGCCGCTGCATGGATTTTGGCGGTACTGCGGCTGTCGCTGAAAATACATGGACCCGTCTGAATGAATGGACAAAATATAAATCAGACACTACAGAACACAAGCATAATCCAAGATTACAAAATCATCTCAGCCTTTAAAAGAAACAAAAACCTGAAAGACTACTTAGTAAAAAGTAAATTACCAGAAATCAACATAACACAAACGCAGGGCCCCACATTCTACAAACAAGCCACCACAGTTAGGAACACCGTCACCCACACAAACTACCTAATTAAACAAACAATCACACCTGCTACGGAAAACTGAAAATACATGGACCCGTCTGAATGTATGGGCCTTTCGGAGGCCATAAACTCAGCCAGCGCCGGGCCAGTGTTTGGGGTATTGTGCCCGCCACTAGTGGCTGAATACATAATAATAATAATAATAATAATAATTCCCTTGTATTGTCATTCTGTGTAACAATGTACACAGAACGAAATGTCGATTGCACTGGGCTAGTGTTGAGGGAACGTCGGGCCCTCAAGTTCGGTGGCTTGGAGCGGATTTTTGAGGTACTGCACTCCCATTGGAAATGCATGGGCGCTCCGTCCACTACAATGTAATTCCCTCACAATATCTGCCCCCGCGTGGCCGCGCGATGCTACTGCTGCCCCGTTGGGAATGAATGGGCCTTTCGGAGGCCATAAATACAGCGCCGCTGCATGGATTTTGGCGGTACTGCGGCTGTCGTTGAAAATACATGGACCCGTCTGAATGAATGGGCCTTTCGGATTCCATAAACCCAGCGCCGCTGCATGGATTTTGGCGGTACTGCGGCTGTCGCTGAAAATACATGGACCCGTCTGAATGAATGGGCCTTTCGGAGGCCATAAACTCAGCGCCGCTGCATGGATTTTGGCGGTACTGCGGCTGTCGCTGAAAATACATGGACCCGTCTGAATGAATGGACAAAATATAAATCAGACACTACAGAACACAAGCATAATCCAAGATTACAAAATCATCTCAGCCTTTAAAAGAAACAAAAACCTGAAAGACTACTTAGTAAAAAGTAAATTACCAGAAATCAACATAACACAAACGCAGGGCCCCACATTCTACAAACAAGCCACCACAGTTAGGAACACCGTCACCCACACAAACTACCTAATTAAACAAACAATCACACCTGCTACGGAAAACTGAAAATACATGGACCCGTCTGAATGTATGGGCCTTTCGGAGGCCATAAACTCAGCCAGCGCCGGGCCAGTGTTTGGGGTATTGTGCCCGCCACTAGTGGCTGAATACATAATAATAATAATAATAATAATAATTCCCTTGTATTGTCATTCTGTGTAACAATGTACACAGAACGAAATGTCGATTGCACTGGGCTAGTGTTGAGGGAACGTCGGGCCCTCAAGTTCGGTGGCTTGGAGCGGATTTTTGAGGTACTGCACTCCCATTGGA
Organism: Urocampus carinirostris; assembly: GCF_059441175.1. Taxonomy (NCBI): domain Eukaryota; kingdom Metazoa; phylum Chordata; class Actinopteri; order Syngnathiformes; family Syngnathidae; genus Urocampus; species Urocampus carinirostris. The sequence continues at coordinate 30,767 of NW_028283198.1, forward strand.
AATGCATGGGCGCTCCGTCCACTACCATGTAATTCCCTCACAATATCTGCCCCTGCGTGGCCGCGGGATGCTACTGCAGCCCCGTTGGTAATGAATGGGCCTTTCGGAGGCCATAAATACAGCGCCGCTGCATGGATTTTGGCGGTACTGCTGCTGTCGCTGAAAATACATGGACCCGTCTGAATGAATGGGCCTTTCGGAGGCCATAAACTCAGCGCCTCTGCATGGATTTTGGCGGTACTGCGGCTGTCGCTGAAAATACATGGACCCGTCTGAATGAATGGGCCTTTCGGAGGCCATAAATCCAGCGCCGCTGCATGGATTTTGGCGGTACTGCGGCTGTCGCTGAAAATACATGGACCCGTCTGAATGAATGGACAAAATATAAATCAGACACTACAGAACACAAGCATAATCCAAGATTACAAAATCATCTCAGCCTTTAAAAGAAACAAAAACCTGAAAGACTACTTAGTAAAAAGTAAATTACCAGAAATCAACATAACACAAACGCAGGGCCCCACATTCTACAAACAAGCCACCACAGTTAGGAACACCGTCACCCACACAAACTACCTAATTAAACAAACAATCACACCTGCTACGGAAAACTGAAAATACATGGACCCGTCTGAATGTATGGGCCTTTCGGAGGCCATAAACTCAGCCAGCGCCGGGCCAGTGTTTGGGGTATTGTGCCCGCCACTAGTGGCTGAATACATAATAATAATAATAATAATAATAATTCCCTTGTATTGTCATTCTGTGTAACAATGTACACAGAACGAAATGTCGATTGCACTGGGCTAGTGTTGAGGGAACGTCGGGCCCTCAAGTTCGGTGGCTTGGAGCGGATTTTTGAGGTACTGCACTCCCATTGGAAATGCATGGGCGCTCCGTCCACTACAATGTAATTCCCTCACAATATCTGCCCCCGCGTGGCCGCGCGATGCTACTGCTGCCCCGTTGGGAATGAATGGGCCTTTCGGAGGCCATAAATACAGCGCCGCTGCATGGATTTTGGCGGTACTGCGGCTGTCGTTGAAAATACATGGACCCGTCTGAATGAATGGGCCTTTCGGATTCCATAAACCCAGCGCCGCTGCATGGATTTTGGCGGTACTGCGGCTGTCGCTGAAAATACATGGACCCGTCTGAATGAATGGGCCTTTCGGAGGCCATAAACTCAGCGCCGCTGCATGGATTTTGGCGGTACTGCGGCTGTCGCTGAAAATACATGGACCCGTCTGAATGAATGGACAAAATATAAATCAGACACTACAGAACACAAGCATAATCCAAGATTACAAAATCATCTCAGCCTTTAAAAGAAACAAAAACCTGAAAGACTACTTAGTAAAAAGTAAATTACCAGAAATCAACATAACACAAACGCAGGGCCCCACATTCTACAAACAAGCCACCACAGTTAGGAACACCGTCACCCACACAAACTACCTAATTAAACAAACAATCACACCTGCTACGGAAAACTGAAAATACATGGACCCGTCTGAATGTATGGGCCTTTCGGAGGCCATAAACTCAGCCAGCGCCGGGCCAGTGTTTGGGGTATTGTGCCCGCCACTAGTGGCTGAATACATAATAATAATAATAATAATAATAATTCCCTTGTATTGTCATTCTGTGTAACAATGTACACAGAACGAAATGTCGATTGCACTGGGCTAGTGTTGAGGGAACGTCGGGCCCTCAAGTTCGGTGGCTTGGAGCGGATTTTTGAGGTACTGCACTCCCATTGGAAATGCATGGGCGCTCCGTCCACTACCATGTAATTCCCTCACAATATCTGCCCCTGCGTGGCCGCGGGATGCTACTGCAGCCCCGTTGGTAATGAATGGGCCTTTCGGAGGCCATAAATACAGCGCCGCTGCATGGATTTTGGCGGTACTGCTGCTGTCGCTGAAAATACATGGACCCGTCTGAATGAATGGGCCTTTCGGAGGCCATAAACTCAGCGCCTCTGCATGGATTTTGGCGGTACTGCGGCTGTCGCTGAAAATACATGGACCCGTCTGAATGAATGGGCCTTTCGGAGGCCATAAATCCAGCGCCGCTGCATGGATTTTGGCGGTACTGCGGCTGTCGCTGAAAATACATGGACCCGTCTGAATGAATGGACAAAATATAAATCAGACACTACAGAACACAAGCATAATCCAAGATTACAAAATCATCTCAGCCTTTAAAAGAAACAAAAACCTGAAAGACTACTTAGTAAAAAGTAAATTACCAGAAATCAACATAACACAAACGCAGGGCCCCACATTCTACAAACAAGCCACCACAGTTAGGAACACCGTCACCCACACAAACTACCTAATTAAACAAACAATCACACCTGCTACGGAAAACTGAAAATACATGGACCCGTCTGAATGTATGGGCCTTTCGGAGGCCATAAACTCAGCCAGCGCCGGGCCAGTGTTTGGGGTATTGTGCCCGCCACTAGTGGCTGAATACATAATAATAATAATAATAATAATAATTCCCTTGTATTGTCATTCTGTGTAACAATGTACACAGAACGAAATGTCGATTGCACTGGGCTAGTGTTGAGGGAACGTCGGGCCCTCAAGTTCGGTGGCTTGGAGCGGATTTTTGAGGTACTGCACTCCCATTGGAAATGCATGGGCGCTCCGTCCACTACAATGTAATTCCCTCACAATATCTGCCCCCGCGTGGCCGCGCGATGCTACTGCTGCCCCGTTGGGAATGAATGGGCCTTTCGGAGGCCATAAATCCAGCGCCGCTGCATGGATTTTGGCGGTACTGCGGCTGTCGTTGAAAATACATGGACCCGTCTGAATGAATGGGCCTTTCGGATTCCATAAACCCAGCGCCGCTGCATGGATTTTGGCGGTACTGCGGCTGTCGCTGAAAATACATGGACCCGTCTGAATGAATGGGCCTTTCGGAGGCCATAAACTCAGCGCCGCTGCATGGATTTTGGCGGTACTGCGGCTGTCGCTGAAAATACATGGACCCGTCTGAATGAATGGACAAAATATAAATCAGACACTACAGAACACAAGCATAATCCAAGATTACAAAATCATCTCAGCCTTTAAAAGAAACAAAAACCTGAAAGACTACTTAGTAAAAAGTAAATTACCAGAAATCAACATAACACAAACGCAGGGCCCCACATTCTACAAACAAGCCACCACAGTTAGGAACACCGTCACCCACACAAACTACCTAATTAAACAAACAATCACACCTGCTACGGAAAACTGAAAATACATGGACCCGTCTGAATGTATGGGCCTTTCGGAGGCCATAAACTCAGCCAGCGCCGGGCCAGTGTTTGGGGTATTGTGCCCGCCACTAGTGGCTGAATACATAATAATAATAATAATAATAATAATTCCCTTGTATTGTCATTCTGTGTAACAATGTACACAGAACGAAATGTCGATTGCACTGGGCTAGTGTTGAGGGAACGTCGGGCCCTCAAGTTCGGTGGCTTGGAGCGGATTTTTGAGGTACTGCACTCCCATTGGAAATGCATGGGCGCTCCGTCCACTACCATGTAATTCCCTCACAATATCTGCCCCTGCGTGGCCGCGGGATGCTACTGCAGCCCCGTTGGTAATGAATGGGCCTTTCGGAGGCCATAAATACAGCGCCGCTGCATGGATTTTGGCGGTACTGCTGCTGTCGCTGAAAATACATGGACCCGTCTGAATGAATGGGCCTTTCGGAGGCCATAAACTCAGCGCCTCTGCATGGATTTTGGCGGTACTGCGGCTGTCGCTGAAAATACATGGACCCGTCTGAATGAATGGGCCTTTCGGAGGCCATAAATCCAGCGCCGCTGCATGGATTTTGGCGGTACTGCGGCTGTCGCTGAAAATACATGGACCCGTCTGAATGAATGGACAAAATATAAATCAGACACTACAGAACACAAGCATAATCCAAGATTACAAAATCATCTCAGCCTTTAAAAGAAACAAAAACCTGAAAGACTACTTAGTAAAAAGTAAATTACCAGAAATCAACATAACACAAACGCAGGGCCCCACATTCTACAAACAAGCCACCACAGTTAGGAACACCGTCACCCACACAAACTACCTAATTAAACAAACAATCACACCTGCTACGGAAAACTGAAAATACATGGACCCGTCTGAATGTATGGGCCTTTCGGAGGCCATAAACTCAGCCAGCGCCGGGCCAGTGTTTGGGGTATTGTGCCCGCCACTAGTGGCTGAATACATAATAATAATAATAATAATAATAATTCCCTTGTATTGTCATTCTGTGTAACAATGTACACAGAACGAAATGTCGATTGCACTGGGCTAGTGTTGAGGGAACGTCGGGCCCTCAAGTTCGGTGGCTTGGAGCGGATTTTTGAGGTACTGCACTCCCATTGGAAATGCATGGGCGCTCCGTCCACTACCATGTAATTCCCTCACAATATCTGCCCCTGCGTGGCCGCGGGATGCTACTGCAGCCCCGTTGGTAATGAATGGGCCTTTCGGAGGCCATAAATACAGCGCCGCTGCATGGATTTTGGCGGTACTGCTGCTGTCGCTGAAAATACATGGACCCGTCTGAATGAATGGGCCTTTCGGAGGCCATAAACTCAGCGCCTCTGCATGGATTTTGGCGGTACTGCGGCTGTCGCTGAAAATACATGGACCCGTCTGAATGAATGGGCCTTTCGGAGGCCATAAATCCAGCGCCGCTGCATGGATTTTGGCGGTACTGCTGCTGTCGTTGAAAATACATGGACCCGTCTGAATGTATGGGCCTTTCGGAGGCCATATACTCAGCGCCGGGCCGGTGTTTGGGGAATCGTGCCCGCCACTAGTGGCTGAATCCCGGGCTAGTGTTGGGGGACTTGTGCCCGCCAATAGTGGCTGAATCCCGGGCTAGTGTTGGGGGACTTGTGCCCGCCAATAGTGGCTGAAATCCGCGCCGGTGTTTGGGGAAATGTGCGCGTATTATCGGGCCGGTGTTTGGGGATATGCGCGCGTATTATCGGACCGGTGTTTGGGGAATTGTGCCCGCCACTAGTGGCTGAGAACTTGGCTAGTGTTTGGGGACTTGTGCCCGCCACTAGTGGCTGAAATCCGGGCCGGTGTTTGGGGAATTGTGCGCGTATTATCGGGCCGGTGTTTGGGGAATTGTGCGCGTATTATCGGACCGGTGTTTGGGGAATTGTGCCCGCCACTAGTGGCTGAGAACTTGGCTAGTGTTTGGGGACTTGTGCCCGCCAATAGTGGCTGAAATCCGCGCCGGTGTTTGGGGAATTGTGCGCGTATTATCGGGCCGGTGTTTGGGGATATGCGCGCGTATTATCGGACCGGTGTTTGGGGAATTGTGCCCGCCACTAGTGGCTGAGAACTTGGCTAGTGTTTGGGGACTTGTGCCCGCCAATAGTGGCTGAAATCCGCGCCGGTGTTTGGGGAATTGTGCGCGTATTATCGGGCCGGTGTTTGGGGATATGCGCGCGTATTATCGGACCGGTGTTTGGGGAATTGTGCCCGCCACTAGTGGCTGAGAACTTGGCTAGTGTTTGGGGACTTGTGCCCGCCAATAGTGGCTGAAATCCGCGCCGGTGTTTGGGGAATTGTGCGCGTATTATCGGGCCGGTGTTTGGGGATATGCGCGCGTATTATCGGACCGGTGTTTGGGGAATTGTGCCCGCCACTAGTGGCTGAGAACTTGGCTAGTGTTTGGGGACTTGTGCCCGCCAATAGTGGCTGAAATCCGCGCCGGTGTTTGGGGAATTGTGCGCGTATTATCGGGCCGGTGTTTGGGGATATGCGCGCGTATTATCGGACCGGTGTTTGGGGAATCGTGCCCGCCACTAGTGGCTGAATCCCGGGCTAGTGTTGGGGGACTTGTGCCCGCCAATAGTGGCTGAAATCCGCGCCGGTGTTTGGGGAATTGTGCGCGTATTATCGGGCCGGTGTTTGGGGATATGCGCGCGTATTATCGGACCGGTGTTTGGGGAATTGTGCCCGCCACTAGTGGCTGAGAACTTGGCTAGTGTTTGGGGACTTGTGCCCGCCAATAGTGGCTGAAATCCGCGCCGGTGTTTGGGGAATTGTGCGCGTATTATCGGGCCGGTGTTTGGGGATATGCGCGCGTATTATCGGACCGGTGTTTGGGGAATCGTGCCCGCCACTAGTGGCTGAATCCCGGGCTAGTGTTGGGGGACTTGTGCCCGCCAATAGTGGCTGAAATCCGCGCCGGTGTTTGGGGAATTGTGCGCGTATTATCGGGCCGGTGTTTGGGGATATGCGCGCGTATTATCGGACCGGTGTTTGGGGAATCGTGCCCGCCACTAGTGGCTGAATCCCGGGCTAGTGTTGGGGGACTTGTGCCCGCCAATAGTGGCTGAAATCCGCGCCGGTGTTTGGGGAATTGTGCGCGTATTATCGGGCCGGTGTTTGGGGATATGCGCGCGTATTATCGGACCGGTGTTTGGGGAATCGTGCCCGCCACTAGTGGCTGAATCCCGGGCTAGTGTTGGGGGACTTGTGCCCGCCAATAGTGGCTGAAATCCGCGCCGGTGTTTGGGGAATTGTGCGCGTATTATCGGGCCGGTGTTTGGGGATATGCGCGCGTATTATCGGACCGGTGTTTGGGGAATTGTGCCCGCCACTAGTGGCTGAGAACTTGGCTAGTGTTGGGGGACTTGTGCCCGCCACTAGTGGCTGAAATCCGGGCCGGTGTTTGGGGAATTG
>NW_028283198.1:45000-54477 GCF_059441175.1 Urocampus carinirostris
TAACCCGCGGCGCGGTTACCGACGGGCGCGATACGCGCGACGCCGCGACGAGCCGAGCGGGTCGGGCGCGCGGCGCTGAGGCCGGCGCCCGGCGTCTCCCGCTCGGGGCCGCGACGGCGCCCGAGACGTGCGTCGGCCCGGGTAGGTCGGGCGCTCGGCGCTGAGGCCGGCGCCCGGCGTCTCCCGCTCGGGCCTGACACGACTCGGCGACCGGACTCGCCGGGTAGGTCGGGGGCTCGGCGCTGAGGCCGGCCCCCGGCGTCTCCTACCCGGACCCCGGAAGGCCATCCGACTTGGAAGCCCCGCCGCGCCGCGAAGCGACGCTTTGGGTGTTGCTACCCGTCAGCGAGTGGGTTTGGTTTACAAGGGCGGCGCGACCGCGCTGACACCGAGGGGGGACTGGCCCCCGACCCGGCCGCGGCCTGCCCGGACTATGGATGGACAGAGGAGACCGCGGCGGACCGCGCGGAACCGAACCCCCGGTGTCCGGAGCCCCGGGAGGGACTCCGGTGTCCGGGGGCCGGCCCACGCGCGCGCTACGCGGCCCCTCGAGGGCTCCGGCCGACGGACGCGTTTGGCCGGGGAAAAAGGTAGCCGGTGGGAGCACCGTTTCGTCGCCCTGAACCTTCGTCTCGGGCGGGCGTCCCGACGCCGCCGCCATACGGCCGTTGTGATCCGTGCGGGGATCCGCTTGCTCGGCGACCCTCGCCGAGAGCAGCCCCGCGCCGCACGGACACGCGACACCGACGGGCGGACGGACGCCGGGGCGCCGGCCCGAACCGTTACCTTTAAAGGACGGGAGGTCGTCGAGGCGAGTGCCGCCCCGGAAGCGCGCGCCGGAAGCGCGAGAACCGCGCCGAGCTAGGGTCGTCGGCATAGGGGGATTCCCCGGTTACGGGGGTCCCGCGCACGGCCGCCGCCTTTCGCCCGTCGCTGGCGGTCGCCTGTCGTCGCGCCGCGCCGCGCTACTGGGGTCGTCGGACGAGCGCGCTACCCCGCTCGCACGGAGGTAGCGCGACATCGCCCGCCGCCTTTTCTCGCCTCGCGCCGCGCCGCGTGGCGCCCGCCGAACTCGCTCCGACGCGCGGCCCGGGAGTGACCCGCGCCGCGCCCCCCGTCCCGTCCCGTCCCGGTCTACCCTCTTCCTCCGCCTGCGACGACCCGCCGCCCTCGGCGTCTGGCTCGTCGGGGGTGTACCGAGGCGGATCTGCTGCCGCTCGTACGTTAATGATCCTTCTGCAGGTTCACCTACAGAAACCTTGTTACGACTTTTACTTCCTCTAGATAGTCAAGTTCGACCGTCTTCTGGCACACCGCCGGAGCCGGGGCCGGCCCCGGCGGGGACTATCCGAGGACCTCACTAAGCCATCCGATCGGTAGTAGCGACGGGCGGTGTGTACAAAGGGCAGGGACTTAATCAACGCAGGCTAATGACCCGCGCTTACTGGGAATTCCTCGTTGGTGGGAAATAATTGCAATCCCCAGGCCCTGTCACGAGCGGGGTTCATAGGATTACCCGCGCCTGCCGGCGCGGGGATAGACGACGCGCTTATACGCTCAGTGTGGCGCGCGTGCAGCCCCGGACATCTAAGGGCATCACAGACCTGTTATTGCTCATTCTCGTGTGGCTGAGAGCCACTTGTCCCTCTAAGAAGTTTTCTGCCGCCGACCGCGCGGGGGGCCGCGGTACTATTTAGTATGTTTGAGTCTCGTTCGTTATCGGAATTAACCAGACAAATCGCTCCACCAACTACGAACGGCCATGCACCACCACCCACGGTATCGAGAAAGAGCCTTCAATCTGTCAATCCTTTCCGTGTCCGGGCCGGGTGAGGTTTCCCGTGTTGAGTCAAATTAAGCCGCATGCTCCACTCCTGGTGGTGCCCTTCCGTCAATTCCTTTAAGTTTCAGCTTTGCAACAATACTCCCCCCGGAACCCAGACACTTGGTCGGTTTCCCGGGTGCTGCTCGGCGGGTCATGGGAATAACGCCGCCGGATCGCGAGTCGGCATCGTTTATGGTCGGAACTAGGACGGTATCTGATCGTCTTCGAACCTCCGACTTTCGTTCTTGATTAATGAAAACATTCTTGGCAAATGCTTTCGCTCTCGTCCGTCTTGCGCCGGTCCAAGAATTTCACCTCTAGCGGCGCAGTACGAATGCCCCCGGCCGTCCCTCTTAATCATGGCCCCAGTTCATGACAACCCACAAAATAGAACCGGAGTCCTATTCCATTATTCCCAGCTGCGATATGCAGGGGCGGCCGTGTGGCCTGCTTTGAACACTCTAATTTCCTCAAAGTAAACGCTTCGGGCCCCGCGAGTGACACCCAGCGAAGGGCATCACGGGGGCTTTTGCCGAGAGGCAGGGGCTGGGACAGACGGATGCACGCCTCGCGGCGGACCGTCAGCTCGCGTCCCGGGGTCCAACTAGGAGCTTTTTAACTGCAGCAACTTTAAAATACGCTATTGGAGCTGGAATTACCGCGGCTGCTGGCACCAGACTTGCCCTCCAATGGATGCTGGCCGATGGGTTTGTGTTCGGCTCATTCCAATTACGGAGACTCGAACGAGTCCCGTATTGTTATTTTTCGTCACTACCTCCCCGTGTCGGGAGTGGGTAATTTGCGCGCCTGCTGCCTTCCTTGGATGTGGTAGCCGTTTCTCATGCTCCCTCTCCGGAATCGAACCCTGATTCCCCGTTACCCGTGGTCACCATGGTAGGCGCAGAGTCTACCATCGAAAGTTGATAGGGCAGACATTCGAATGAGTCGTCGCCGCCTCGGGTGGGCGAGCGATCGGCACGAGGTTATCCTGAGTCAACACAAAGGGGGGGCCGGGCCGGCGGAACGAGGACCGGCGCGCGCGGAGCCGCCCGCGCCGCTTACGCCCCCGCCCGGAGAGGCGGAGGCCGGACGCGGGGGACGCGCGCGACGGCTGAGCCCCCGCCCGCCGGACACCGCGTGGGTTTTTGTGTCTGATAAATGCACGCGTCCCCGGGGCGAGGCCGGAGCCCCGCCCGCGAGTCGGCGCTCGTTTGCATGTATTAGCTCTGGATTTGCCACAGTTATCCAAGTAACGGTGGAGCGATCAAAGGAACCATAACTGATTTAATGAGCCGTTCGCAGTTTCACTGTACTGGCCATTCGTACTTAGACATGCATGGCTTAATCTTGAAAACAAGCATATGCTACTGGCAGGATCAACCAGAGTGCGTCTGCCGCCGGGGGGGCGCTGCTGGTGGCGGTGCGGCCCTGGTCCGGGACGAGGCTGTGGCTACAGCCGGGCCCGGGGGGCCGCGCGACACTCGTATACGTTCGGACGGGCTGACGAGCGGGTGTCGTGAAACGATGTTTCGCGCGGAGCCCTAGCACGCGTGGCGTCGGGCTCCGCGACGGTCGGACGTCTGGGTGTGGCTCGAGACGGAAGCTCGACCTCGGTTCGTCTTGGTTCTGCCGCCAAAAGGTTCACGCCGAGGCATGGTTTCGCAAGAGGGCCCCGCGAGTGCCAGCCGTGGATCCCGCCTCACTCGTAACTCGTATCGGATTCGTCCGGCCTCACTTTCGTTCGCACATCGGACAGTTATACGTGTGCTTTAGTAGCTTCCGTTCCCTCTTAGTGAGGCCGTCCGTACGTACCGCCCCAGCTCTTTCTGAGGCGGGTATCCACTCGGCTCGGGGGGGCCCAACGTTTGCCTAGTATCCTCGGCGCTGGAGCTTGACCCGCAAAGCCGGAGGAGCCGCACGCCCGAACACCGGCTTGCGCCGGCCGACGTGGGCCCTCCGAGGCGGGTCTCGTGTGCCAATCGCTCAGTTGGGGAACCGGCAGGCCCGTGGGCCGACGCCGGCTCACCCGGGGGTGAAGGGTGCTTCGATGGAGGCCCCCTGTCAGCCTCCGCGGAAGTCCGGCTTCAATACTTTAAAGTTTGAAAAACTTAGACATTTTTCGAGAACCGGAGCTTAGAGGGGTACATGCAAAAGCCAGGGCCGCGGGAAGCGCCCTAAATACTTCAATACTTTAAAATTTGAAAAACTTAGAAATTTTTCGAGAACCGGCATCTTCCCTCGGTAATTGCGAGATGCGAGGCCGCCCCTAGCCTCTGCTCTGTCGGACTCAATGGTCACGGGTGGCCGCTGATTAGCCCTGGTGCTCACCTCTCAAAATTGCGAGTCCCTAATATAATTCTGGCTGTCGGCTGGAGAAGGGGGTATAAAATCGGCACTTGAGGGAACGCCGGGCCCTCAAGTTCGGGGCCCTCTAGCGGATTTTTGAGGTACTGCACTCCCATTGGAAATGCATTGGCCATAGGAATACATGGGCGCTCCGTCCACTACAATGTAATTCCCTCACAATATCTGCCCCCGCGTGGCCGCGCGATGCTACTGCTGCCCCGTTGGGAATGAATGGGCCTTTCGGAGGCCATAAATACAGCGCCGCTGCATGGATTTTGGCGGTACTGCGGCTGTCGTTGAAAATACATGGACCCGTCTGAATGAATGGGCCTTTCGGATTCCATAAACCCAGCGCCGCTGCATGGATTTTGGCGGTACTGCGGCTGTCGCTGAAAATACATGGACCCGTCTGAATGAATGGGCCTTTCGGAGGCCATAAACTCAGCGCCGCTGCATGGATTTTGGCGGTACTGCGGCTGTCGCTGAAAATACATGGACCCGTCTGAATGAATGGACAAAATATAAATCAGACACTACAGAACACAAGCATAATCCAAGATTACAAAATCATCTCAGCCTTTAAAAGAAACAAAAACCTGAAAGACTACTTAGTAAAAAGTAAATTACCAGAAATCAACATAACACAAACGCAGGGCCCCACATTCTACAAACAAGCCACCACAGTTAGGAACACCGTCACCCACACAAACTACCTAATTAAACAAACAATCACACCTGCTACGGAAAACTGAAAATACATGGACCCGTCTGAATGTATGGGCCTTTCGGAGGCCATAAACTCAGCCAGCGCCGGGCCAGTGTTTGGGGTATTGTGCCCGCCACTAGTGGCTGAATACATAATAATAATAATAATAATAATAATTCCCTTGTATTGTCATTCTGTGTAACAATGTACACAGAACGAAATGTCGATTGCACTGGGCTAGTGTTGAGGGAACGTCGGGCCCTCAAGTTCGGTGGCTTGGAGCGGATTTTTGAGGTACTGCACTCCCATTGGAAATGCATGGGCGCTCCGTCCACTACCATGTAATTCCCTCACAATATCTGCCCCTGCGTGGCCGCGGGATGCTACTGCAGCCCCGTTGGTAATGAATGGGCCTTTCGGAGGCCATAAATACAGCGCCGCTGCATGGATTTTGGCGGTACTGCTGCTGTCGCTGAAAATACATGGACCCGTCTGAATGAATGGGCCTTTCGGAGGCCATAAACTCAGCGCCTCTGCATGGATTTTGGCGGTACTGCGGCTGTCGCTGAAAATACATGGACCCGTCTGAATGAATGGGCCTTTCGGAGGCCATAAATCCAGCGCCGCTGCATGGATTTTGGCGGTACTGCGGCTGTCGCTGAAAATACATGGACCCGTCTGAATGAATGGACAAAATATAAATCAGACACTACAGAACACAAGCATAATCCAAGATTACAAAATCATCTCAGCCTTTAAAAGAAACAAAAACCTGAAAGACTACTTAGTAAAAAGTAAATTACCAGAAATCAACATAACACAAACGCAGGGCCCCACATTCTACAAACAAGCCACCACAGTTAGGAACACCGTCACCCACACAAACTACCTAATTAAACAAACAATCACACCTGCTACGGAAAACTGAAAATACATGGACCCGTCTGAATGTATGGGCCTTTCGGAGGCCATAAACTCAGCCAGCGCCGGGCCAGTGTTTGGGGTATTGTGCCCGCCACTAGTGGCTGAATACATAATAATAATAATAATAATAATAATTCCCTTGTATTGTCATTCTGTGTAACAATGTACACAGAACGAAATGTCGATTGCACTGGGCTAGTGTTGAGGGAACGTCGGGCCCTCAAGTTCGGTGGCTTGGAGCGGATTTTTGAGGTACTGCACTCCCATTGGAAATGCATGGGCGCTCCGTCCACTACAATGTAATTCCCTCACAATATCTGCCCCCGCGTGGCCGCGCGATGCTACTGCTGCCCCGTTGGGAATGAATGGGCCTTTCGGAGGCCATAAATACAGCGCCGCTGCATGGATTTTGGCGGTACTGCGGCTGTCGTTGAAAATACATGGACCCGTCTGAATGAATGGGCCTTTCGGATTCCATAAACCCAGCGCCGCTGCATGGATTTTGGCGGTACTGCGGCTGTCGCTGAAAATACATGGACCCGTCTGAATGAATGGGCCTTTCGGAGGCCATAAACTCAGCGCCGCTGCATGGATTTTGGCGGTACTGCGGCTGTCGCTGAAAATACATGGACCCGTCTGAATGAATGGACAAAATATAAATCAGACACTACAGAACACAAGCATAATCCAAGATTACAAAATCATCTCAGCCTTTAAAAGAAACAAAAACCTGAAAGACTACTTAGTAAAAAGTAAATTACCAGAAATCAACATAACACAAACGCAGGGCCCCACATTCTACAAACAAGCCACCACAGTTAGGAACACCGTCACCCACACAAACTACCTAATTAAACAAACAATCACACCTGCTACGGAAAACTGAAAATACATGGACCCGTCTGAATGTATGGGCCTTTCGGAGGCCATAAACTCAGCCAGCGCCGGGCCAGTGTTTGGGGTATTGTGCCCGCCACTAGTGGCTGAATACATAATAATAATAATAATAATAATAATTCCCTTGTATTGTCATTCTGTGTAACAATGTACACAGAACGAAATGTCGATTGCACTGGGCTAGTGTTGAGGGAACGTCGGGCCCTCAAGTTCGGTGGCTTGGAGCGGATTTTTGAGGTACTGCACTCCCATTGGAAATGCATGGGCGCTCCGTCCACTACCATGTAATTCCCTCACAATATCTGCCCCTGCGTGGCCGCGGGATGCTACTGCAGCCCCGTTGGTAATGAATGGGCCTTTCGGAGGCCATAAATACAGCGCCGCTGCATGGATTTTGGCGGTACTGCTGCTGTCGCTGAAAATACATGGACCCGTCTGAATGAATGGGCCTTTCGGAGGCCATAAACTCAGCGCCTCTGCATGGATTTTGGCGGTACTGCGGCTGTCGCTGAAAATACATGGACCCGTCTGAATGAATGGGCCTTTCGGAGGCCATAAATCCAGCGCCGCTGCATGGATTTTGGCGGTACTGCGGCTGTCGCTGAAAATACATGGACCCGTCTGAATGAATGGACAAAATATAAATCAGACACTACAGAACACAAGCATAATCCAAGATTACAAAATCATCTCAGCCTTTAAAAGAAACAAAAACCTGAAAGACTACTTAGTAAAAAGTAAATTACCAGAAATCAACATAACACAAACGCAGGGCCCCACATTCTACAAACAAGCCACCACAGTTAGGAACACCGTCACCCACACAAACTACCTAATTAAACAAACAATCACACCTGCTACGGAAAACTGAAAATACATGGACCCGTCTGAATGTATGGGCCTTTCGGAGGCCATAAACTCAGCCAGCGCCGGGCCAGTGTTTGGGGTATTGTGCCCGCCACTAGTGGCTGAATACATAATAATAATAATAATAATAATAATTCCCTTGTATTGTCATTCTGTGTAACAATGTACACAGAACGAAATGTCGATTGCACTGGGCTAGTGTTGAGGGAACGTCGGGCCCTCAAGTTCGGTGGCTTGGAGCGGATTTTTGAGGTACTGCACTCCCATTGGAAATGCATGGGCGCTCCGTCCACTACCATGTAATTCCCTCACAATATCTGCCCCTGCGTGGCCGCGGGATGCTACTGCAGCCCCGTTGGTAATGAATGGGCCTTTCGGAGGCCATAAATACAGCGCCGCTGCATGGATTTTGGCGGTACTGCTGCTGTCGCTGAAAATACATGGACCCGTCTGAATGAATGGGCCTTTCGGAGGCCATAAACTCAGCGCCTCTGCATGGATTTTGGCGGTACTGCGGCTGTCGCTGAAAATACATGGACCCGTCTGAATGAATGGGCCTTTCGGAGGCCATAAATCCAGCGCCGCTGCATGGATTTTGGCGGTACTGCGGCTGTCGCTGAAAATACATGGACCCGTCTGAATGAATGGACAAAATATAAATCAGACACTACAGAACACAAGCATAATCCAAGATTACAAAATCATCTCAGCCTTTAAAAGAAACAAAAACCTGAAAGACTACTTAGTAAAAAGTAAATTACCAGAAATCAACATAACACAAACGCAGGGCCCCACATTCTACAAACAAGCCACCACAGTTAGGAACACCGTCACCCACACAAACTACCTAATTAAACAAACAATCACACCTGCTACGGAAAACTGAAAATACATGGACCCGTCTGAATGTATGGGCCTTTCGGAGGCCATAAACTCAGCCAGCGCCGGGCCAGTGTTTGGGGTATTGTGCCCGCCACTAGTGGCTGAATACATAATAATAATAATAATAATAATAATTCCCTTGTATTGTCATTCTGTGTAACAATGTACACAGAACGAAATGTCGATTGCACTGGGCTAGTGTTGAGGGAACGTCGGGCCCTCAAGTTCGGTGGCTTGGAGCGGATTTTTGAGGTACTGCACTCCCATTGGAAATGCATGGGCGCTCCGTCCACTACAATGTAATTCCCTCACAATATCTGCCCCCGCGTGGCCGCGCGATGCTACTGCTGCCCCGTTGGGAATGAATGGGCCTTTCGGAGGCCATAAATACAGCGCCGCTGCATGGATTTTGGCGGTACTGCGGCTGTCGTTGAAAATACATGGACCCGTCTGAATGAATGGGCCTTTCGGATTCCATAAACCCAGCGCCGCTGCATGGATTTTGGCGGTACTGCGGCTGTCGCTGAAAATACATGGACCCGTCTGAATGAATGGGCCTTTCGGAGGCCATAAACTCAGCGCCGCTGCATGGATTTTGGCGGTACTGCGGCTGTCGCTGAAAATACATGGACCCGTCTGAATGAATGGACAAAATATAAATCAGACACTACAGAACACAAGCATAATCCAAGATTACAAAATCATCTCAGCCTTTAAAAGAAACAAAAACCTGAAAGACTACTTAGTAAAAAGTAAATTACCAGAAATCAACATAACACAACGCAGGGCCCCACATTCTACAAACAAGCCACCACAGTTAGGAACACCGTCACCCACACAAACTACCTAATTAAACAAACAATCACACCTGCTACGGAAAACTGAAAATACATGGACCCGTCTGAATGTATGGGCCTTTCGGAGGCCATAAACTCAGCCAGCGCCGGGCCAGTGTTTGGGGTATTGTGCCCGCCACTAGTGGCTGAATACATAATAATAATAATAATAATAATAATTCCCTTGTATTGTC